>NW_009933861.1:0-15115 GCF_000696875.1 Nestor notabilis | reverse complement strand
TATATATATTTTTTCCCCCTAGAAGAACAGCAATTCAGCTCAAACAGACTGAGAATGCTTTTTCTTTTGATCTTTTGGTTTGCTTAAGAAGCTGAGAAATCAATCTGAGGCTCAGCTGCAGCTGTTACAGGTACTTTGCAATCTGCAAAAGTTCACCCCTCCCCAGGGCACATCTTTGCAGAGCAGAGTAGAAGCTCGCACAGAGTTACTGACCAGCACTGCGCCGTAACTCACTGACATGCCTTGGAAATATGCCTGTTCGCATTGCACAGCTAAGGATTTGTTCAGCACATCCCAAAGAGAATGACAAAGTACCTCTGTACCCATGGGCTGCTGCCAGGCTGATCCTGAGGACTGCGCTGAACTACCTACTTTGCAGCAGGGACCTTTATGGCAACAGCAGGCATATTTCAGCACTGCACTAACCATGACCTCTTGCTTTCAGCAGGCATGTCTCTGACACTGGAGGGAAGCCAGGCAAGTGCCCTATAGGGACAGCTTTGCTGACTCGCATTACCCATACATCCTCCCGCACCAGTGAAATCCTTAGCTGACCCGTGAACAACACACGGGAGCATGGATCTATCCCTAATGCTCTAAGAAACTCCTCACCCTATCCTAAAATCTTATCAGTTAGGTGTGAACAGCAGGATGGGTCTATATGGCTAAAATCAAACAGCAGAGCTCCCATCTTTCTTTTAACTTGAAAGCAAAGTAAGTATCTAAACATATCGAGAAGAAAAAAGATTAGAATTAATGGTGTTCAAATCAAATTAACCATTTCAATATACTGTCTGTTGGCTGACCAGGACTTGTTACATTATTCCTGCTTACACTGAGAATACAAATGTTAGCCGGATGTGAGCATGCAGGCAGCTAATGAAATGAATGGGTGGATTCTGCATGTTCTTTCTCTTGATTTACAATACCAAACTACTGCACATGCATGTGAAGAAATACGCTTGAATTCTACTTTCCGCTTTGGGCAGATACTAACTCACCATTTCCATTCCAAATGTTTATTTTGTTTATCTTTTCCCATCTTTTTCCCAGGACACATGGCTGTCCCCAGAATGAATTCTCCCCCTTAAAGCTCTGCAGTGTGTTAGAAATAATTTCTCCAGCCAGAAGGACAATCTGTGTAATAATTCTTGTCTTATGAAAACATACCGTCTTCTAAAAGTTGGTAAAAATCAAAGTACTCAGTTGCCATTTGCTTTGTAGTCTGCTGGGAGATCTAAAAGCAATAAATGAGAAGATGATCAGTGCCTCAGGAGGACAGTGAGAGCTTTTATTGCCCAGGAAAGAAAAGTTTATACTGAAGCATAGTGCATGTGAGGATGCATCCTGTTTTAAAACAAGACAAATATTTTTCTGATGGTGGGAAAAATATTTTCCTGGGATACAAGAATGATGTGCACCAAGAGAGCAAGCAAAAGACACTGTGTTTTACCAACCACTTGTGATCTGGTTTTCTGCCCTCACTCTGCTTACCTAGATTGGTCCAACAAGAGGTGCCTTGACTTTACATGACGAGCTCTGTGGTGCACTGTTGAGATAGTAGCTGTCCCCTCACCCCCTTGAATTTCAGACAGGCTGCTGTTGCAGTTAGTGGATGCAGCACATCCACAGCTACTTGTAGTGCAGCACCCAAGGCAGCCGACTTCACAACAGAAAATTTTCTCCCTGCTTGAAAGCTGGAAAAATTCTGGCAGTTCCAAGAGACATTTCTAAATGGCAAATGTGGCTTTGAATGAAACAGATGCATGTGACGATTTATTTATTTATTTGTTCTTAGACCATTAAGACTTGAAAAATAAAATTAGCTTTACATTTACACATGTGGGTTTTCTGTATTTATATAAAAACTTAGCTTTATATTTTGGGGAAAAGAGTGGTAGCCAGGCATAATGCTTTGGCCTCCTGTACAGCAGCTGAGAGCATTAAACTTGGTCACATGCAGGTCTGAACATCGCCACAGCTCTGACTGGTGTGGCTTGGATCCAGCACTCTCATATGCTGCTTTGTGAGTCAGGTCCTGGCTCTGTAGCTCACACTGCAGAGGTGGACACCTGCCCTGTCCAGAGCGACAGGTGAGCAGCAGTTCACCTCCTCCTTGTTTCTGTCTTCCTGGGGACACTGTTTATAGCAAGCAGTTTAGTGCTGTGCAGGGATTTGGACTCACCAGACCTATAACACCAGGATGCTACCGCAGCTCTGTGGTACCTAACACCAGGATCAGCTCAGCTGTCTCCACAGCAAGCATCTGCCTTCCCCCACAGTGACAGTGACACTGCAGGGAGTCTGCCATGCCAGTACCACAGACGCGTGCCTCAGGTTCAGCATTCACTCCTTGGCTTCTTGTCTGCACCTCCAGGGATTTTTCAGGTGTTTCTTTTTGTATTTTTATTGGGAAGGATTAGTAATATTCTGCTTGCAAGTCTGCATGAGAGAAACTCAGTGCAGCACGTTACAGGCTAGCCATACCAAATGCTCCCAAAAGACTATTCTGCGATCGTGGGCTGGTTGTACAAGCTATGTCTTGGGAAGGGCCAGGACAGCGTCCAAAGGAAAAATCCAACCATCTGGAATCACTTGCATGAGAACCCATCATTTCTAAATCCCTAAGTGCCAGATCCTACAGTCCACGCACACACAAAAATACGATTAACATTGACAAGGCAAATGGCTGCATCAAACAACCTTGAAATGGGAGCTTATTTGTGTTAAATACAGATTAAATTCCAAGTTTAAAGCAGCAATCCAGCTTTTTAATTGCTCCTTTCAGCTGTGGTTTTGTAAGAAGTAGAAAATAGCTGCACAAGTGTTGGTTAATTTAGGAAAGTCTACTCTGAAGGGAGATTTTGCAAAATGTTGGGAATAATAAAATTTTTACATTGTGCCAAAAAAAGTACAAGCTAACAAAAAAAGTCTGGCTCCAAGCCAGACCCCCAAAATAGAAACTAAAGATAGTGCTACAAATATAGTCCTAGAAATTGGTTCACATCAAGTTGGTTATCCCCTCAGTAAAAGTATTTCAGGCCATCTCCATTAATGTAAAAGACAACACACACACACCTTTATGCATTAACAAGTTGCATGACAAGACCAGTCACACAGTAAAGCTTCGCAGTAAAGCTAGAGAAATTTCTGTGCAAAGTCCTACATTAATCCATTTTCCTTTCATGGAGTAAAAAGAAACAAAAAAATCCTAAAATAATTGAGATGAGTTTTCAGTACCTTTTCTGTGTTATAGAAATCGCAGTTTTCTGGGGAAAACAAGCAAACAGTTTTTCTGTCTGCAACTTGTTAAAATAACATCTTCAACCATGAAAACACTCAACGGGAAATACTTTTATAAATAAATGCAATGATAAATGTACACAGGTGTGATGCTGAACATCAGGGGCCCATCTGCTGAGAAAATATTGGAGTAATTTTTATTATAGTTGCAGTAGGAGAAAACAAAATGGGTTGAGAGATTTTTTTGGCACAATGCTGAATCTAAGGTCAGAAGTAGAAGCTTGTACTGTAAAGAACAGCACCATGTCTCAGAGGACAAGAGACCTGACAGGAACAAAATAAACTCGAGGAAACAGGAGTTGAGATACTCTTGCCCACTATCTAGCAGAAGTATTTAGAGATGTTGAAAGCACCTTCACCCAGAAGATATTAGAAGAGATACTGGCATACTTGAAAATTGTGCAAGCTGAATACTGTATCTTTAAAGGAAATGCTCAGAAATTGCAAGGGAACTCTGGTGAACTGTCAGACTACAAAGAACAACAGTAGGTAAAATCAAGCCTACATAAACCAAAGTAACACACACAGAAGATAAACAATGAGTATATCTCCAAGAGCTCTAAACGGTTTCTACTCAGGTCATTGCCACTGACTGCCCCCTGGGAAAACTTAGCAAAAACAAAAAAGAAAGAAAAAAGGTAATTCCAGGACAAAGACTGGAGTATAAACTGCAATAGGAAATATCACAGTGAAATATTCGTATGCCACACTCAACAATTTGACCTGTACAATGAATGCATCTTTATCATTTCTGACAGTATTCCTCTCAGCACTGACTCTCCTTAGCATGACACGCAGCAAAGCCTGACAGACTTCGCTGTTTCCTTACTGCTTGAAAAATGCTTCCGAGTAGAGAATATTTCCCAAATATTGACCATGTGTTCTCCAGCCCCCTCTAGCTCTGCAGTCACAATTTCCAGTGCTTACACACAAGTGTGTAAAACGCAGCTTTTCTAGACATCAACTAAATTCCTGCTTCTGCCCTCAGCTGCCAGAGCAAGATGAGCTCAGGCAATCCTTGTGCAGCCCTGGCACAGCACCACAGCCAAGGCCTCATGGCACACAGGGGTGGTGAACCAACCCATTCCTCCTGCCTGAGCCTCCACAACAGGCACGGCAAAGAAGCAAGGAAGAAAAGCAGAGAATCTATAGCCAGACCCAAACTCGATCCTTTTCCTGGAGTCCTGTGTAAGTACAAGTGTGTGGTGTGACTGTGTTTCCTACTTCCCTCAAATCCTTAAAATTCACATCATAGGTGAAGGTCATTAACCAAATACTAAGACAACTCTCCCATCCTTAGCTGCCTTAAAGGGCTTACTCCACTGGTCTAGCAGGGTCCTGCCTGAGGATCAGGTAAATAGCTCTTCACTGTGATGTCTGAATAGCTCTCCTTTCATAGTGGTATTTCTCCCACAGACGGGGTGAGGGACAGGGAGGGGACAGGTCACACAAAGTGTAAGAATAGGTCCTTTGCTTGTTCATAAATTAATAATGCCAACCACTGGAAACCTGTGGTGGAACTTCACAGGCATCAAAACACCAATACAAAAGTTAATATAATTGCCAGTTGTTTTGAGCAAAGCAAACTAACAGATGAAGCTATCTAGAGCTAACATTTCAAAGCTTTCAGGCTCTCACTTGACCAGGCCCAGTATTTGCATTGCTACTTTTAAAACACTCGCTACATCAAACAGGCACATGCTCTCAAGGCAACATCCCATCTCAAGAAAGTCACTTCAGCGTTTTGAAAGAGAAGTAAAATATGCTTTACTTCCCACACCCAGCCAGCCATCTCACCAGGACATGTTTTGCCAAGTGATTTTCTCCTCCACCACAGCCAAATCATCCCACGCCATGCCACTCAATATACAGGGCATACTGTGATACACTGCTAGGCAACACAAGCTATAGGAATAAACAGGTTTACCTTTTCTGGTCCTCCACCACTGAGAGATATGACTGAAAGTATAACCAACATTTCCTAGACTTAGGAAAGCTTAGTAGCATTCACTGCACTTTTCCTACACTCGAGAGGAAACAGCTCTACCAGTCCTCCTCACCTGTTTCTTGGTTCCAGAGATTCACTCTTGCAGCAGCTTCACAGAACAAGGTGTCAAGACTGAAGCTGCAGGAACATCAGAATAAAAACCACATAAAAGGAGTTTCTTCCTTTCTGCGCTCTGTGGAAATTGCTCGTTCAGAGACTGGGGGTTGGAGAGATCAGGAGAAGGTAAAAGGTGCTGCACGCCTTGGAGCCCAGCAGTTCAGCAGTTGTTGAGCACCAGCAGGGAGCCAAGAGACACGGGGCCCTGTTCTCAGCTTCTCCACTTCGGGAAGCACTCCATATTAACAGCTTCCTCATGCAAGAGGCAGGTACAGGATATACTTATCCATTCCTCTCCCTTCTGATGGGGAACAACTGAGAATAATTATACTTCTAAGCAATATAGGGCCACAAACAAGTTGTGCTGCTCTTGATAGTGCAACGGTATTGTAACACACTAAAAGTTTGTTTTGAACACTGACAAAAAAAACCCCAAACAAACCATGTTTTTAAATGCTTGCGAACAAATCCACAACACATTTTAAGCAAGCTTAACCCACTGGTAAATTTTATTGTTCTCTACCTTATTCATACTGAAAGATTTAATTGTATTCCTTTTGCATTTGCATGCAATCAAAATATTTTAAATAGAAAATGCATGTTTTAGGAAATGGTGCATACCAGATACCACCCACTCTCCTCTCAGAAAGCACTTGCATCTGTATTATGCGTTATACAATGAAAGTACTTTTTGTCTATTTTTTTTTGGTTTTTTTAAGCATGCTAAGGCACAAGAAAAGGAGTGATCTTTTAAGGTCCCTCCTTGAGCTGCACGGTCCTGTAACCAGTTCCATGAAGCACCCTCGTGCTTGGTGGGTCAGCATCACCAGCAGCTTGGCCAGCTTTGCCTACTGGCCAGAGCTCCTTCTCCTGCTCATATATTGACCTACAAAGTACCTACAGCAGTAACAATGTGCACGTTCAGTTTCTGGTACCAAATCTCATTGAGATACTCTACGCATGGTTTTCCTCCTGGCCAGGAGGATTCTGGGTGGCTGAATCCTCTTTTCCCAAGTGGGAATGTGAAGGCCAGATTGGGTCCCCTGAAGTCACTTTATTTGCCATTCAATACCACCAAATTTATTGTGCTGCTTCTGCGAAAAAAAAATCTGTGATTTTGCAGATTAACCTACTCGCTTCTCACAACAATGCAATGCAATGGCAGTGAGATTTCCCCCCCTTATCCATTGGTACTTAGTAACAAAGTCAGATACCTGGCTTGGGACACTGCTGGTGAGGGAGAAAGGGCAAGGAAAATGACATAGAAAGAAGGAAAATTAAATGCTTCTCCTCCCAACCCACACCACTTTAAGAAACCTATTCTCAAAGCTATTTCAAGTCCCTCATGAGCTGCTATCACACCGTTTTGCCCTGGGCAAAAGCACCTCAGAGATTCCCCCACCTCAAACTGATCTTTATTTTAAGAGTTGTGAACAGTTGGAATCCCAGCACCTCTGTCAACTCCCTGTAAAAACTTAATTCCCCAGCTTTAAGGGGAAAAACTATTTTCATTTAGCTCTGCATGGATCATCCATGGGAGACGTATATAGTGGGGGACCACCTGCATGCACTGGTGGTATTTCTTCCTTCCAAGCACTGACATGAATGACATTTGACTTTTATGGAGTGAAAAAAGGAATAGAGAATATAAGGGAGATATGGCAATAGATAAATGCTGGAATGCCTAATTAGATAGTGGCAAGTTTAAGCAGAGGAGGCGCAAACTCCTGGCCTGAGTTACAAATTTCAACAAACTGTCTTTGTTTATGCCAGGGACATCTATAGGGGAACACACAGTCCAGGTCCTCTGCCACCAGCTTGTCTTGCACATTATCAACTAAGCAGATACTTCATATAGCCTTTTAACTTCATGTAACCTTCTATTTTGGGGTAGTATAGGGCACTTATGGACACTTTGAAAATCAGCAATGCAGATGGCACTTAACTCCTGAAGCCAACATAAGCCATATTGCTGTTTTCAAACAGCTATTCCTGGCTTCAGGTTGTTAGAACTGCCAATTTAAGTAGCATTTTCTACACCTGCTGATGTAGATGCAGATACAGACCTCATATTGCATGGTTCAAAGAATAAGAAAAACCCAACTGAATACGATCCGAGTTTTAGACTGCACAGAACCAAAAAGATGAAGCTACACAGTGACTGAGTTTTGTGGAAAAGCTTTTATGGACACAAATGTTTGCAATTAAAGAATTCAAAGAAAACAGATTTTGTTTGGATGTAAACATTCTCCTGCTACCCTGGAAATACTAACACAGCAACACTGCAATGAGACATTGCAAGAAGAAAGTGTTCTGTAAAGAAAGAGCAACAACCACCAAAAAAGGTAGAAGCACTTCTTGAATTATTTCAAGTTTGTAATTATGTAAGCTATTGTAAACATGTTCCTGCTTTTTAAATCTCGCCTGCCAGTTAGCTGATAGCCCAGCAAACTGCCAGACTGCAAAGATACTGACTGGTTTTGACAAGAATTCCAAGGGGGAAAAATAAAAAAGAACCAAAAAACCCCCAAAACAACAAAACCAAAACCCAAATAAAAAAAAAATAATTAAAAAAAGTGCTGGATCCAGATTATTTGACTAAAAAATTATGTGCTGTATTAGGCTGGACTAACACACACTGAACCTTGTGATAAGGTAAAAGTCAAGCCTGACTGCCAAAACAAGAGGGGAAAAGTAAGATCTAGGTTTTATTATTATTCCAGCTGGGTTTTCAGGGACATAATCTCTTTGTAGGAAGAACTGCCAAAAGCACTCCCACAGATACAATCAATTGTTGCAGTCCCTGTTAAGCATATGACTTAAAATAATCAGTCTGATAACTTCACTAAGCAACATTTCCACAAACATCTAGGCTGTTAGCACTGACTCACATCCCTCACCTCGATGGTTACAACAGTCTCTGGGCTTTTGGTTTTGATTTTTATCACAGGGGTAGACAGACCTGCTGCCAGCGCTACCAGCTTCTCAGAAACACACAAGCCTTGCAGGCAGCCAGGGAGTCTCCCACGTGCACTCCATCCAGCCACGCTTAAGACACAAACTGGCTTTCTTCATGCTTGTCCATACCAACTTGGCAGAACTACCTACGCAGGGGTGACAGGCTCCGTACATACAGGCAATCCGGTCAGACGCTGCTTGATCCCATGGCTGGCCCTCAGGACACGCTTGCTGCGTTCACCAGATTTTTATGAAGAAGAAAACAAGTAGGTGAGATGATGGGAGAAAGAGGAAGATGGGAAAGCAACATTTAAATCGCAACTCACATCAACTAACTGACAAGATCTCATCAGAGCTCAGAAGTAACAATTTTGCTCAACTGCAGTTGGCTTTTTTTCTCAACTTGCAAAAGGCTACCCCACATGCAACATGTTCTGCTGTCATCTTACCTTTAAAGATACATCATTACACTAGTAAGGCCAGAAGAGTAAGTACTAACATCACCTCATTCTTTTCACATGCTCCAAATATCTCAACTAACTGCTGCATGGGTGGAAGTTAGAAATCCTGTTTAATTGACTCTATTCTTGCTAAAACTCAACTTTAAACTCCCCAGCCAGTATTTTAGTCTCATCCCCAAGTTGCAACACATTTTGTGCTGTCAGTCACAATGTGGTGGTTTTAATTTGTTCCTTGTAATAACAATGCATATTGATACAGAACATAAAAAAAACACATCTGTGGGAAAAAAAAAAGTTAGAAATCCCTAAAAATAAACTTATCTGAAATTACTCCCCAGAAATACATGCTACTTAATTCTAGTCAATTGACAGGAAACTTTTTTCTGTGAGATGCTGGTCCTCCCAGTCCCCACACATTTTACGAATATTCACAACTGGAAATGCCATCAGTCTTGGCGGAAATCTTTGCTGCAGCTTTGTTGCAGCTAATAGGACTTATAGAAATAGCATAAAAGAAAAATAAAATTCCTGTGTATCACAGATTTCCACTGCAGATCATAGTTACTGAAAGAGTAACGGAACCATGGTTCATTTTAGTGCTAAGCCTCTCATCAACTGCGTGCTCTATCTTCACTATCTTCACACATCACTTAGTTAAAGGGTTATCCTTAATATCTGCTTTCAGAGAGCAGGCATCTTCAGTATCTCCATGCTGCCTGCCATGCAAATGACAGCAAGTTTAGTTTATAATCACCAAAATAAATCTACTCATAAACCAGAGATGAACAGAAGATATGCAATTCACCACCTTCTCAACACAGGCAGCACACTGACTCAACAAGGACAAGGCAACATCAGGAGCTGTACAGGCGAGTCAGCTGGCGTCAAGGACATATGCAAACCCATGCAGTAACTAACTGCTGAAATTTGAAGAAATCCATTAAAGTCCAACACTTCTAATGAGAAACTAATGGACAAACAAATTTCATGCATTAGCTTACAGCACAGTGATCAGGAGGAAAGCACATGTGCAACAATAAACCCCAAAGGGTGCACAAGTACTACAGTGAAAACTACTGGGTGGCTCCAAGACAGCGACAGAGGCCAAGTTTATGAAAAACAAAAAAGAAGGGAGGCGGAAGGCAGGGGGATGACACCCACTTGTCATAAAGACACCACTGCTAGTAATTTGAAAGGGAAGTTTCACTGCAAAAGCAGGCAGCAATTTTAAGGCAGCCACTGACACTAGAGAGCAAGGCAGAGCCCTCGGCAATTGTCTACAGCAGATGCAGAAGACAGGGTGGTCCAACCCTGCACCAGTAGCAACCAGGAAACAGGGTGGTGACAAGAGTGCCAGGAAGGGCACCAGACTGAAGGCTGGAGAGAGTAACAAACAAACCCAACAAATTCTTGGCAGAAGGACTCGGCAGAGAACACTAGGAAGTGTTTCAGACTCCAGCTGGGTATGATGCTCCCAAATAGGACAAGAAAAACAAAACTGCTGCTGCTTCGCTGCTCTGAGTCAGTAGGTTAAGACCCACGCTTGTGCAATTCATCAGAAGGACTGAGGAAACCAACATCGGCTCATCCTTCCTCATTCCACACCCCCCTCTCCCCAAATCCTGCTACTATCCCAGCACTTCCTCAAGAGGAGATGCCTGCAGTGGTCCATGTGTAGCAATGATGGTGAAGAAACAGCAAGGACCAGTGAGTAACAGGAGCTCCAATTTCTGAAGAAAACAGGACAAAGGAAGAATGTCATGTGTGATCTGATCGTTGAGCTTAAGCCCCTTCTCGAAAATGAAAGGTAACTTGTAATGCCATCTGTAAAAGTATTCTGTGTTCTACTGTACTGAATGCAGGTATCTCAGCATCCACTGGATCAGAGTCCCAGTCTGGAGGCCATGAAAGTACTAGTACTTCAGTACAGCAGCTATTTAATTTTCAGTCAGATCAAGGCCTGATACCTACAGTTGTCTCCACAACTGTCAAAGATGAATACACTACAACAACTACACTTGCAACATTATCAAGCACTTCTGCAAAATATCAAAAGCAAATTTCAAAGGCTGTTTTTCTGATGATAGTTAAGATTTGGTTGTGCTTTAACAACTGAAACCCAGAAATTTTGCAAAAAGTCAGGCGGTGGAAAGAAGTGTTTACAAAAGGGGAAGTCGCAATGTAAGAACAAGGGAGGGGAAAAAAAGCTAAGATTAAGAACAGCATTTATATATAAAAATTTATTTAGGTGATGTCACAAACAGTTTAATTATCAATTTACAAACACTTCGTGTTATGCATATCACTGAAACTATCGAGAAAGGAAAGGAGAGCAGGTAACGGCAGCTTTTTCCTGAAACAACTAAAGGTGTACCCTTACCATCATGCGTGTTACTGGATCATAGTATTACCTTGACCATACTCCCTAGTATACAAGGGAAAAAGAAAAGAAAACAAAATACTGAGATGTAGAATGATTAAACCATGAACCAGTGAATGCGATTTTCATGAACATTAGACTACGAAGGTCTAGTCTGATGCTCAGGATCTTAAGTGTTCTATGAGGATAAAAACAGAGAACAATTCAGGTAAATTACCCTATTTTGTAATGCACAATTGGGTTATAACCAATTTCTGGCAATGACAGCAATGGTTAATGCATTTTTCCGAGAAGTATGGAGAGGCAATATTGAGCCTCGCAGAATAGTTCTGTTGACAACCTGAGTTATTTTACCAAGTGTATGACACTGCTTCAAGTCAAATATACATTTATGTTGCAGATATTCTCAATGAAATGGTAAAAGTAACAGCTGTAACAAGACAAGTTATGATTTATTACTTTTTTTAAACAAATATAGTACATAGGTTTTTGAAGTGTCCGGTTGTGATCTGCAAAGATCCAGGATTGCACACCAAGTTTGCTCATATAAGAAGGGTTAATCTGCGCATTGAATTGGCTTATACTTTCAAAGTAGTATTTTAGGGCAGGATTCTCCTCCGGGAGACTGTTCCTGACCTCATTCAACCAATGTTCAATTTATTCACCTTCCTGAATCTTTGCCCTCTTTGGATAGTCTGTGACAAGTGCTGCGCTGCAGGAATTCCTGTTTTCCAGCAAACTGGCTTGCTCTGCAGGTTTGTAGTCCATTGTTACAATTGCTGATTGGGTAAAATGAATTTCCTACGTCTTCTCTAGCACAGCTTGCAACGCAACAGAGGCAGAGGTAAAAGAATGCACTAGTATACCAGAGCTCCACTTAAACACCAACGGAGTCAGGCTGTTGGCACCAATAAAAAATTCTGTATTTAACAAATCTGCAGGTATTTAAGATCCAAAGTTAGCCACTTCTATAAATAAACTCACCCAGTTAGTGTGACTGCCATCCCAACTGGCCTTCTGTTTTCATGGAGTCTGGGGGAAAAAAATAAAAAAAAAAAAAAAAATAGAGAATTGTCTGAAGTTATACATACAGACATAAATTTGCGGGAATGAATCTCAGCCATCCTACACATGCACCAATTATTGCACTCAAACTAAAACCAGGGTTTTCACTTTGTTCTTTCTGCGTAAAGCAAAGTTACAGCTCTTCACTGGGGCCTTACAAAAGACAGTTAGCTACAAACACCACACTTTGTTTTCACTGGTTAACCTTCCTGGAACTGCAGAACCAGAGACAGGGGCACTACATCAAGCTGAAATTTAAGGAGCCTTCAAGTGAGGGGGGGAAATTAAACCCAGTCAGGCTGCCTAACACTATCCTTTGAAATTACAAAAACAAATTGAGTTCCATCAAACAATCTGGAAGAAAAAGTTTTTGTAAAACACCTCCTCTTCCTCTCAACAGCATGAATGTGGAAAAGCTTAGGTTCTGGCCAAAGCCGTAAACCCATAAAATGCTCTTCTCTCCCATTTTAATTCTCTGATTCTTTTTCTCAAATGTGAACCCATGTCTTACTTCCCTGAAGTAGTTTTACACAGCATAATTAGGGCTTGCAAGGAGCTGGGGAGGTCCTGGGGAAACCCACAGGACACCTCCAAGAGAATAACATTTCCTTGCTGCTGCCTTGCCAATAATAAACTAGGCCTCATCTATGTTTAACAGTTGCTCAAACCATTATTTCGGTTTTTAAACAGTTATAAGTGACTGATTGCTACCAATTAAAAACTGCCCTAATAATAGGACGGTGGTTGAACCCACACTAAACTCCACATCTTTCACTTTTGCTTTTCATTGTGCTGCTAAAGCATTACTGTTTTACAAACATTAAACTTCCAGTATTTTGAGTTATTTAATTAAAATAAACATGTTGAGTTTGCCTTTATACAATTTCTGAGAAAAAATATCAACACCACTGCCAAAAATCAACTAGGAAGTTTCCATGAAACCAAAAGGGATCGAGACTTCTGGTGCCTTAGCAGACAACAGCACAAAGCTCTGCACTGACAGACCGACTGCTGTGGAAGAAGTTACAAGCCTGGATAACATGACAAGCTGAAGATCCAGTCTCAGGTGAGAGGAAAGCTACAAGCCATCACCCATCTGGCGCTCACAAAAGATCCATAGCAAAACAAGAACTGAGCTGTTGTTCTTGGGAACGGAGAAATCTAAACAGAGATATCAGAAAAAAAGTTGCATAAATCCAGAGCACCAACCACAGAAGGCCACAAGGCCTGCACTGGGACTGTTTATCTCTGTTACTGCCTGGTGTTTGCTCCCTTGCTTTGTTGCAGGTTGGCCCAGAGAAGACACTGTTGCAAAGTCAGGATTTGGTGCGACAAATGTGTCCAGAGTCCCTGAAAAAGGGTTCTCCCATTCCAGGTCAGGCTAACAGAGACGAACAATTTAGCCACTCCTCTGCACTGGCAATCCCCAGAAAGCACAGCATCTGATGAGCTAGCAAAAACCCCTCACGAATGCAAAGGTTCACCCTACAGAACCAAAAAAAATTGTTCAGAAATAAATATAGCCGGTATAACAGAATCTCCCTACTGTCATTCAGCTGCCATGAAACTCAGCATTTGGCATTTTCTGTGCTGGGGATTTCAGAGACTATAGTCACCAGTTTAAGAGAAGCAGCACAACCCCTAAATATAGGCAGGCAACCTTTCGCAGCCAGGGAGCTCACTGTCACAGCTCAGGCTACGGAGAGGGTGGATCTGCCCGTGTACCAACTCAGTGACACTCAATGCCTACACTGAAAGCAAAACCTTAACATACACAAAATCTTTCCTAGTTTCCCTCATCACACCCACCACTCTTCCCCACAAAACAGGCCAGAATATGCGAATTAAATCTGCAAATCACAGGGAATCTGCAAGCTGTGGCCATTCACATTTAAGTTCATCTTTATTCATATCAATATTTCTGGCCTCCCACACAGCCTGCAACTGCCACATGCTCCTGTAGTAACAGGAGGGTCTGTGCTCTTTGTCTTACATGCAGATAACTGTATTGCTGAGGTTGTAAATCCTTTTAAGACAATTGAGAGGAAAAAACAAAACAAAGCACCCTTCTAATGTCTTAAGGAAAACGCAATTATATACCAGGGGAGGGAATCAGCAGGGTTACCAATTCCTGGTGGCCAGAGCAATATATGCTACAAACAATTATTTTGCTGAGAGCACGCTTTTTTTTCCTCCAGCAGCGCCCACACCTCCCACAGTGGCCAGCTGGACACCCGTGCAGCCCCATGCCTTGCCGGCTGACACTGTGACCCACCATAACTATGTAAGCACCATGGTTCGCATGAGCACAGGGTCAGCGCCATGACATGCGAGCTGCTGACCAACTCAAGGATGCCTCAACCACCCCCTTCTCCTCTTCCCCTCCGAGGGGGCACAGCGCCCAGCCTGGGCAGTGGGAAACACGCGGCCGCCGGCCTGTCACACCTGGCTTTTCTCCTCCTGCTTGGGGCTCTGTGACGGTGCTGGTGGTGGTGGTGGTGCCGGTGCCGGCGAGGCCTGTGTCTCGACCTCAGCACGGGGGTGCCTGTGGACGAGCGACTTGAGGGGTGCCATCCACTTCATCCACAGGTCGAGGTCGACGTCGCCCCAAGGCAGGTTGGGGTCCTTGGCCGCCCGCCGCCGAAAGTCCTCGTCGTAGTTCATCCACGAGGTGCCCCCGTAGGTGGCATGCAGCTTGCGGATGGTGTCCAGGTACTTGAACATGGCTCCGCAGCGCGCAGGGTGCTTCTCGCACAGCACGCTGGCGTACACCAAGAAGGCCGAGACCCACTGGTCCAGCGTGTCCCCCGGGCGCGGGCCGTGCTCGGGGGCCAGCTCTGTGTG
>NW_009933860.1:0-7289 GCF_000696875.1 Nestor notabilis | reverse complement strand
TGCAAGGTCCTGCACCTGGGTTGGCACAACCGCAGGGACAGTTATAGGTTGGGTGGAGAAGAGATTCAAAGCAGCCCTGCAGAGAAGGACTTGGGAGTGTTGGTTGATGAGAAGCTTGACATGAGCTGGCTTCAGTGTGTGCTCACAGCCCAGAAAGCCAACCGTATCCCGGGCTGCATCAAAACAAGCATGACCAGGAGGTTGAAGGAGGTCATCCTGCCCCTCTACTCTGCTCTCGTGAGTATTGTGTCCAGTTCTGTTGTCCTCAACATAAAAAGGAAGTGGAGCTGTTGGAGCAAGTCCAGAGGAGGGCCACGAGGATGACAGGGGGGCTGGAACACCTCCCATGTAAAGACAGGCTGAGAAAGTTGGGGCTGTTCAGCCTGGAAAAGAGAAGGCTGCGTGGAGGCCTCATAGCAGCCTTCCAGTATCTGAAGGGGGCCTACAAGCATGCTGGGGAGGGACTCTTCATTAGGGACTGTAGTGGTAGGACAAGGGGTAATGGCTTCAAACTTAAACAGGGGAAGTTTAGGTTAGATATAAGGAAGAGGTTCTTTACAGTGAGGGTGGTGAGGCACTGGAGTGGGTTGCCCAAGGAAGTTGCGAATGCTCCATCCCTGGCAGTGTTCAAGGCGAGGTTGGACGGAGTATTGGTTAACATGGTTCAGTGTGTGGTGTCCCTGCTCATGGCAGGGGGGTTGGAACTAGATGATCTTAAGGTCCTTTCCAACCCTAACTATTCTATGATTCTATGCTGTACAAATGGCCTGATAGGTTCCCAAGAGGTGAAAATCAATTGGCAATCAGAACAACATTTAGATAATGCTGATGTACAGGTGGATTGCATGTGCATTTACTTAACCTCTGGGGCTGAAGCTTGATGACAACCAACTTTACAGAATATGCTGCAAACTTTTATCTTCTGATCATTTACTTATTCATAATTTTTGTAGTTTTTCACTTTCATGAGGATTAGAATTGAGTTTGTGAATTTCCTTTCTCTGAGTAATGTTAATGCCTTCCATTGCATGAATATTTATAACCATAGTAACTGATTGTACCTCTTCAGAGGATAATTGGGTCAGCAGGGATATGGTAAAAAGCAAGTTTTGTTATTGTTGACTTCAAATTTTATTACAAGAAATAAAATTTAATAAGAAATAGAATGCTATAAAGTTGTATTCCCAAAGCAGAGATAAGACTGGAACAGGAGGATCATAAAGGTACCATTATGTGGTGGGAGTCTGTCTTCCTTCTGCCACGTTATCAGACTGTATCATTACATTTCTGTCTGCGTTTTATTTGATGTCATGTGAAAAACAGGTAATGAAGATCATTTACGTTTTGAACATCCTTATTTCTGCCTTATTTGACCTGGAATTTTGCCTGGGCTGTCTTGTGTGAATTTTGTGGATTGACGACCAGAAAAGTGTGTCCCCTAAACAAGAAGTTAATGATCTTTTCATCAGCTCTGGCATTACTCATGGTGGAAGCTGGTTTGGTACTTTTTCTTCAAGATCAAAAAAAAGGATATGGATAGAAACATTGACTTCCATTTTCACTTCAATTCAACACCTTGTTTGACTTCTAACTTTAGATATCCTTGCTGCATTTTACTATTGTGGGATAAAAAGATGCAATTTGGGGGACAGGGGCAGGAAGTGGGTTGGGTGGGTTTTTTGTTGTTGGTTGGGTTTTTTTTTCCAGTTACATGTTTAGAAAAAAGGAAACTATTTGCAGCTATATTAGAAATTTTTTCAGTTAGACTAATGTAATCAGTGCACTACATCTTACAAGGCCTTAAAGTTAAGAAACCAACTGTGTCATCCATTACTGTGTATATCACAGCAAATCAGAATAGACAGCTTTCGGTTTTTTGTTTTTTTTTTTTTTTTTTGCCAAATAACTGCTTTTTGGAGTAGGTATCTGTATCTTAAAGCTTTTGACTTTGTAGAGTTAGAAATTCTTCACTTAGATCAACTCTTTTTCCTATTATTTTTTTAATGAAGACAAAGCAGTTTAGGGGAGGGATGTCCTAATAAATTCTTTACTCTATGTGGGACTATTATCTATGGCTTTCCATTTTTCTGTAAAAAGAACAAAGGCAGCTGAGTTAATTTAAGTGGTTTAATTATACACATTAGGTCACAATCACCATCCTTAAGTACCACTTCTTGCTCTTCCCCTGTGCTTTATTTGTGTGTAGAAACTTGATTATAATTTTGCATCTGCACTGTTCATTTCTTTGTGTTAGAACAATGTCTTCAGTGGTTAAGCACTTGGTTGTGAAATTGCCTTTATTTCTTTATCTGTTTTTAAACTGATTTGAAGACTTTTTACTTCAGCATTTGAGAAAATCTGCTGCTTTCTGGCTTTTGTGTTTGAGCTGCAAATCTCAAGGTTAAAAAAAAGGAAGATAAAGATAAATAAGAGTTGACTGCTTTGCACTGTCCTTAAACACATCTGTGATACAGGTTGTCAAGAAGGGAAGTTTGAACCAGTTTCAGTTTTTTTCACTCCTTTCTGTGTTTCTCTTTTAATCTTACTGTATTTTTCCTGAAGGAGTGCTGGGTTGTTTTTTTGTCTTAGGTGCTAAGAGTGCTGAGCAGAGGCAAAGCTTGAACATTTATGCCACCTACATTTTAATGCCATTTTCCTGTCATTATGCAATATTTGTCCTTTAATTCTTGGTTAGGTTTGCTTAAGCCCCAGTTTTCTCCTTATCAGAAGAAGAATATACATTTTAAATATTCAAAAATATTTTTCCATTGCTCCTCCAGTTTTGTATTTTGTTTCACATTTTGTGGTTCCGCAGCCCTCCTGGTGACCGACTCGGCACAGAGAATCAGTGGGGGATTGGCTGAATATAAATTTTCCTGGCTGGCAAATATTCTCTGCTTCATTTTGTCACCAGCCGGCAATATACACCCACACACCATATTAAAAAGCAGGTCAGGTATAAAGGCAGGGCTTGAGTTCCTTTTCCTGGAAAGTAAACTTTGCCCAATATTCATGTCAAGCTCATCTCTGATCTTTTTCATTACCCCATTTGATGTTTCATCAAAGCTGTTTCCTTTGTTATTGGAGCACTGTATGTTACTGCTTGAAGTGAAGTCTAGGGATTCATTTTTAGAATTTATCCTTTTTAATCTGAGCAGAGTGAAGTACAAATAATCATTTGCTTTGTTGACTAATACTCTTGCAGCTAAGCAGCTGAGAAAGGAGGAGGTGAACTTTTCACACTACCATCTGTAACCAGCTGGTCCTGCCATTTAATTTTTAGTTTGCTTGAGGCAAATAACTGTATCATGTATTACAGCATGCAAGAGATCTTATTTTTTCCTTGCAGCAAGTTATCAGTGGTTCATTGGAAAGGTCATCTTTTGTCCTGTCACTTGCTACAGGAGATGTAAAATTTCCCAGAGATGACTTCTCATAGATGCAGTCTTTCCATTAGAGTTACATTTGTGAAAATAGTGGACAGATGTACAGCTATAGGCAAACTACGTGTAAATCTGGGATGATCTTTTCTTGTAGTAGCACAATTTCTTTGTACCAAGACTTCTGAATTTCTGAGGAAAGGTTTGGGCTGTAAGGTGCAGTGGGAGTGCTGCCTGTGCCCACCTGAGGCGAGCGATAGACCAGAGTAGCTGGAGATGTTTGTGAGGGAAAGGGAATGCGGCTGAAGAGTAGCAGAGATTTGGGAATCAAACTGTTCCCAACTCCTGCATACTTGTGACATGATCCTGAATTATGCCAGCCTCATTTTAACTTGATATTAAATAGTTATAGCACTTTCTATGCTAGATACAATCCTGTTCCTCTGGTTAGTCTCCCGGTTTAGGAAACAAGTTAGGATTGGGAAGAATAAACCAGAAAAAAATGCTACAGCAATTTTGACAGCTTACGAAAACACAGCACAGCTCTGCTTGGACTGGTTTGACAGCATGGGTCCCTACAGTGGTCCGAAGATATTTGAAGCTATGCAGGCTGATGGCTTTCACCAAAGGAAGGAGTGTGTGAAACAGTGCTTTAGTGACATCTTCCCGGGTAACAGCAACCTAGTCATGCTAATGACAGGTAAGGCTGAATAGACTGGCCAGCTCAAACTTTTTCAACAACTTCAGTCACTTATGCTGAAAATTTCTATATTGGGCTTTTGTTTGCTAGGTAACAGCACTGCCAACATTCTGTTGGCTGTATTTAAGTGTCTTTGTCATGAAAAGCTCCAGGAAAAACTGGTCATTGCATGTTAACTCTTTTCAAAGAGATTATGCATATGCAAATTTCTTGTTTGCCACAGCCTCACCTGCGTAATTTTCTACCTTCCACTGTACTTTTTTCCCTACTATCCCATCCACAGTGATGCAGGACAAGATTGAATTTTCATCTCTATGTACCAGTGTGCAAAGGAAAAGAAAGAGGCTGCAGTATATTGCTGGCACACCCAAGGAAACTAGTATCTCTACACGAAATGGAGTTACTCCAAATGTGTTCAGGTTGAAAGAAATTGCTGTTTCTTTTCACTATCCCATATCTCTTGGTTGGTCAGGTATTCAGTGACAGCTGGCTCTGAACATTGCTGCAAGAAGCTCAGCAGCAGCGATGTTACACTCTGCTCCCTCCACTAGTTTCTGTTGCAGCTCTGGAGGTATTTTATCTGTTTCAAACCGTTATTAAATCCTTATGATAATGTATACTATTGCTCATACACATGCATGATCCTTTTTTAAGGCCACCTGATCTCTTGATTTCAAGAATATATTATGACAGTTCAGCAGTCTATCGTTGCGTTATGTTTGTTTCCCTTTATTGTTTTAGATTGGCTGCCTTTTGGTTCCACTGGAGACACCAATGATAGGAATAATGGCAGCAAATAGGGATGCTTGACCTAAAGATACACCCTGCAGTTTAGTGCTGTGTATTTTATATTGTGTGTTTTTTTCTGTTTTGCGAATGTTCCAATTATTTCTCTGAATGGACAATTTTCCAGAGTGTCTCATTTTTGTATCTGTCTGTGTGCCTTGAAATGAGTAAGCAAATGGCTCAAAGTCCTTGTGTAAAGAAACTCCCTCACCATGAGCCCAGTTTTACTTGTGTTAAGACCTGCTGATAAACTAGCATCATGGCCTCTGTGGGGGGTCAGAGTGGCTACTCTGACTTGCAGGAGCATGCCTGAGAGAATTATTGCCCAACCTTCCTTTTAACAAGAGAGGGGCTCTTCAGTGTTGAATTCCTAAGCTGCTTTGATGGGATTTGAGGGATGTTTTCAATGCTGAGATTGTCCTGACCAATTACCCCATGGGTATAGTGACCCAAATGGTTGGGGTCAGAGCTTGAAAGCAGCTCCACCTCCTGTTCTGCTTGCAATGATCCCACTCCCCGGGGCAGTGGGCTAGGGTCAGCTGTCAGCCAGGCTGGCCTGATTACGCATCTTTTATCACTGCTGGTCTGCTCTGCTGTGCCAAATTCCCGAGCTTTCCTGGAGATTGAGCTTTTACATTTCTTGGTATTTAGCTCCAGAGAAAGTTCCTTCTGCTGTGGTTTGCAGTTTGTCCCAGCTTTTGTAGCATCCTTTGGGTGTAGAAATAGAAATATTCTTGCTAGAGCAATGTGTGCTTGTGCACTGTACTGTGCTGTCTCAGGGGCCTTCTGGGTACAAGTAGGTGCAGGGCCAGTTCAATAAAAATCTTGTAACCAGCAGCTTCTGTCTCTGAGCAGTTGGCTGCTTGAGGGGGTGATCGCTTCTCCTCTACTGAAGGTAACTTTTTACATTTGACCTGGTAGTTCTTAAAAACAAACAAACAAACCAACACAGGTAAAAATGAATTTTTGAAATGAAAAAGCAAGGAAGAACAATGACTTATGCAGCATTTAGTCACCTCTGTTGAAGAATGTGTCACAGAAAAGTAAGATTGGCAGTAGGAGGGCTCCAGCAGTCATGGTCTTAAATTGCTATGGGTCTGATTTGGCTATTTATTATCTTTAATCCTAGTGGTCTACCAGGAAGGAAGGAAGGAAAATAATTACTAATGACAGATTTTAGTTAAAGTTAATTCATTGGTGGTGGAACTAATTGTGTGTTCCAGGTGTTCATCAGCTTAGCAAGACAACATTTAACTATCAAATGTTCCAATTACAATGTGGTTAATTAAACATGATTAAACTGTTGGGTTTACAGATATGCAACTAATTATACATAATTACACTTCTAGTGGGTTTATGGTATGCATCATGCAAGGGGTATGTAATTTTTAAAAGTTGCTTCTTTTAAGACACTACCTTATGTTTATATGTTAATATATAAGTATTGACAGCTCGCTGTGTTTTTAAGCTAGAAATATACTGTGGAAAAGTACTGAGATACTGAATTAACAGATCAGTTAAGAACCATTAAAATGGCAGGAGGTGGAAAGGAGGGGGACATGCTCAGAATTTGCATCTGAACGTGTACGGTTTTTGATACAGTAAGATCACTGTTCACTGTGTGCTCCAGGTTCCTGGTTAGCACCTGCTTCAGAGAGATTTGATGAGAGGATAGGTTGTGTCCAGGTGGACTGAAAGCCTCTGAGATGGGTTTCTGGGGTTCTCCTGGGGGTCCCGGCTCCTGTCCTGGGTTTGCTGGAGATGGGAGATGGCCCCTAATATAACAAGGACGTGGAGATGTTAAAGTGAGTCCAGAGAAGGGCCACAGAGATGATCAGAGTGCTGGAGCACCTCTCCTATGAAGACAGGTTGCGGGAAGCAGGCTTGTTCAGCCTGGAGAAGAGAAGGGTCTGGGGAGACCTTAGAGCAGCTTCCAGTGCCTAGAGACCTACAAGAAATCTGGAGAGGGACCTTTTACAAGGGCATGTAGCGATAGGACAAGGGGGAATGGCTTTAAACTGAAAGAGGGGAGATTTAGATTAAATTTTAGGAAGAAATTCTTCCCTGTGAGGGTGGTGAGGCGCGGGCACAGGGTGCCCAGAGAAGCTGTGGCTGCCCCATCCCTGGCAGTGTTCAAGACCAGGCTGGACGCGGCTTTTGAGCAGCCTGGTCTAGTGGAAGGTGTCCCGTGCCCATGGCAGGGGGTTGGAACTGGGTGATCTTTAAGTTCCCTTCCAACCCAAACTACGCTGTGATTGTCTCCTGAGGAGAAGTGTGTGTGAAGCACGGAGCACTGGTGGTTATCAGCCAGACTCGTGGGCAGCGCATGGGGAGAGATCTCGTCCCGTCGACATCTCGCCTGGGTCAGTGCATGCACCAACGCTGTACCCGAGGGCAGCTCTGAAGTGGACCGGCCCTGCCGA
>NW_009933859.1:0-7700 GCF_000696875.1 Nestor notabilis | reverse complement strand
ACTTCATCGGTCACCTCATAACGGCGCTAAACCTCGTTCCTCAGCTCCAATACACCGCGGTGGGTGCCGTGCCGAGCTCGGGTGGGTTTATCCATCCCCACCCGTGTTCCTGGGGGTGAGGACCACCACCTCGCTGCGGTGTGCGTGGTTATGTTGGGGTTTTGGGCTGGTTTGGGTGGTGTTTTCCCCTCTCCCATGTCTTTATATCAGTGTATCGCCCGGTTCCTCCTCCTCAGCGTTTGCAGGCGATGACATGAAGAAGAAAGGTTAAGTAGGGAAAAGTCACCATAACGTGGCACGTGAGGCGGGATGTAAATTGGGAGCTGTGGAGACTCGCGGGTGGTTTCGCCTTTGGGTGCTGCTTGTTCATACAAAGCTGTTACAATACCGGGGGCTTTGGCAGCTCAGCCCCATCCCGTGCTTTCGGACAAATCCCCCGACTCCTACAGGATTGCTTTTAAAACCCTTGTGCTGGGTGAAGGATTAGACCCGGGTAGCGAAACGCACAAAAGCCAATTGCCAGTTACCAAACCTGACCTCAAAACGGAGCTTTCCGGTACCCTCAGCCATAGAAATACAGCTGACCCACAGGTTCCTTGCTCTCTGATCATCCCTAAATACCCTTTGTGGGGTGTATAGGCATGCTGTCTCCAATCCAGGGCTGGGACCAGCTGTAAGTGCCCTGATACATTGGATGTAAACATGAGCTTGACATAAAAGTAAAACCATATGTATCGGCTAATGCGTGTCCACGCTGTGCTCCTGTACAGAGCTCTGTCCTCAGCTCACCCTGTTGATCCACTTTTCCTTTAGCCTCTACGACATGGTCCTGTTCCCGGAGTTACCAGACAGGTTTAGTGGAGGACGAGGAATCAGCCTCGAAGCATTTTCTGAGCATTGTGCAAGAATGCTGTGTGTTTTCAGCCTGTAACAAATGTTGTTTTATTGACTCAGTGATAACATTTTGCTCTCTGAGCTCCTTTTCCCTTTCCAGATTGTCAGCCCAGCACTTACTAATCTTTTATGGCGCTGCTGTGGAACAGATGTATGGTGTTCTGCAGCGAGTAGCAAGGTCTGTAGTTTCAGCTGGCTTTGCCTCTAAAACACACAGTACTGCCTTTCCCTTGTACCCCAGTTGTGGAGTGGGTAGCTGGGCTGGGAAGATGATTTGGATGGCTACTGAGCTGGCAGAAAAACCAACACTCTTGGGTCTGACTCAGTTCCTGGATCGTTTCATTGCTGCTTAAATGTTTAACTGGGCATCTTTGGGTTTAGAGGAGCATCTAGCTGGTTTTTTGGCAAAACTATATGTGGAAATAGGCACAGAGATCTGGATCTTTAAGTGCTGAAAATGCTGGCTGATGCTGGGCACTGTGGTTGTTTATCCTTCTCAAGCCTTTGGAGCAGCTGTACTGCTTTGTGCCATGCTTTCTTGAAACAGCAGAGTGGGTTGGAACACCGCAAACACAGAGCACGTGTCCCGGGGTCCCCTGTTCTCATCTCTGCTGTTGCTGAACATGCATTGCCCTCTCAGGTTTTCCCTTGCAGGGCTTTGTGTCTCACACACCAAAATGTGCCTAAGTGCTGTCACAGCCGAGGTGTCTCTGGAACAGTCTTTTCCTGCCGTGGGAGAATCTCAACTGAGTTGTTGGGAATGGAGAGGTAGAGTTGGGAAAGCTCTGTCAAATCTCTAACATTCCTCACAAACGGGAGACTTAATGCTTTATGGGTTCCCTGCAGGAGCCTTTGGTCTGTAAGGTGTGATGCTACTCTTTTACTGCTCTCCACCTTAGCCAAGCAGTATGAGTCGGGTTTTTAACAATCCCTCCTCAAAAGTTGTGGAGTCCTGCTCCTCCTCAGAAGCGTGGAGGGGTATTCGTGCATGTAGTGTTCTGCTACTGCCTCCTACAAAAGGGGTTTCTACCCTGCCAGAGGGGAGATTGAGATGAGCTCTGGGGCAGAAGCTCTTCCCTGTGAGAGTGCTGAGGCGCTGGCACAGGGTGCCCAGAGAAGCTGTGGCTGCCCCATCCCTGGCAGTGTTCAAGGGCAGGTTGGACACAGGGGCTTGGAGCAACCTGCTCTAGTGGAAGGTGTCCCTGCCCGTGGCAGGGGTTGGAGCTGGAGGAGCTTTAACGTCCCTTCCAACCCAAACCAGGCTGGGACTCTAAAAGTGTAGCTGCCTCAACCGCAGTTCCATCGCTTCATGTTTTCTGTGAATGTCATCCCACAGAAAAATAAGCCCTTTTAATGAAATCTAAGAGTCTCCAACTAATTTCCTGCTGGCTTAAATGAGGGTCTGAGGAGAATGGCCATGCTGGCTTCTGAAGTATGTGGATTTACTTACTTTGTATGATTGGGTTATATAAAAAAGAAATAGAAGTTGTTTTCTCTGTGCCTTTGACAAATAGTAAAATACAGCCTGTTGTATTTCACGAAGCAAACTGCTGTCTCCTTCTCTCAGGAACCATAATTAACAGACCAGAAAATGGAAAAATGTAGAAATACCCTTTCCCAGTGGCCACAAACATTAGTCCTCTCCAGAAGTTAATGAAGTCAAGTCTATGGAAATTAAATAACTGATTCTTTTTAGCTCTGTTGGTGAGCTAAAACCTTGTGTCAGAGTGGTAAATAATTAAGAGGTATAAAGATTACCTCTTGGAAGTGAAGTGGGTGAAGGATGGATTTGGACTCTCCTCAAGACAGAGTCTAAACATCTGGCTTAAGGATCTGTCCTGCTCTGCCTGGGTGGATAACTGAATCTATAGCACAGCAGTAATGTGGGATACGGGCAGTATCCCACCACGGTGGTGAGCAAGGTGCTGTCTGCTGGCTGGTGGGAGCTGGGGTTCAAATCTTCTTGCACGCCAAGTGTGCTACCAGGTCTGTGACGAGGGGATAGCAGCATAACCATATAAAATACTAATAAATGCAACCAATTCCTTGTATTCTGGCCTCCTAAGAAGTGAATAGTTTAACAAATGCAGTGTTTCCGGACCATGTTATCATCCTTGTGGTGTTGAGGGAACATGGAACATTTTTGGCCACCTTGATGATGTGTCCTGTGCTCATCAGCCGTCGTTGATGTGTTGGCTTTGCTGTGTCCAGGTGTAGCATGCTCCATATAGAGGGCATGGGTGTCTGTAGTAACACCACTTAAGTTTAGAGTAGTCACCATGGAAATGGGTTACAAATCTTTGCTTGGTTTTTAAATCTAATGTTTCTGTGGTTTCTTTTTATTTTAAGAAAAGATTCCAGGAATGCTTTGGGTGGGAATATGAACTGCTTGGAAAACAAAATCATTGTGGTGACTCCAGTGACCACCGTGTCCATTGTGGCACCTGAAGAGGGTGTTGATGTGGTGCAGCAGATCCACGTGATGCTCTGGAGAGTGGCTTTGCAAGAACCCAGGTTTGAGGTCTTGTGTTTGTGTCTGTGTACAGTTCTGAACGTATTCTGGGGAGCTCGTGGGGTTCAGCTCCTCCCTGTACCTCTTAGAGTCTGTAATAAAGCCTCCTGAGGTTAAACTTGACACATACAACTAGGATCTCATCAGTTGGTGTGGCAGTGGTTTCCTCAGGGCTTTTATAACAACCTGTTTACAGGCTGGACCTGACCAGCAGCATGACACAGACTTTGCTTTGGGAGGTGCACTGTATATCATGGAATCACAGAGAGGTTTGCGTTGGAAGGGACCTTAAAGCTCATCCAGTTCCAAACCCTCACAGGGAAGAGCTTCTGCTTCAGAGCTCATCTAAATCCCCCCTCTGGCAGGTTCAAGCCATTCCCCTTGGCCTGTCCCTACAGGCCCTTGGCCAAAGCCCCTCTCCAGGTTTCCTGGAGCCCCTTTAGGCACTGGAATATATTGGTGACCTTTTCCTCTGGAGATCTTTTAAGTGCAGTAGATTTTTAAAACGTGGTGTTGCTTTGGGGAGTTTTAACAACATCCTTGCTTTTAAGTGCATTTTGTGTGTTTTGTCTTTGTGGCCACTGGAGTTTTTGTTCTGTGACATCCTGGGGCCAGGGACAGGAGACACTTGGGATGGATTTGGCACTAGGGAAGTCCTGGGCTGCTCTCAAGGCGGTGAGTTAAGCTCCTCAGCAGGTTTTTGTAGTGCATGAGGGGTCAGAAAGCCCCTCCCTGCTCTCACACTGGAGTTTGATCCCTGAGCTATTTCAGGGTAGTTCTCTGCTACCAGGCCATCGTTTAAGTCTCAGTTAAAACAAGACAGCTATTGTTAGTGCTCTCAATGGTGGCTGGAGCTTGCAGGGCCTGAGGGAAGCAGATTTGCAGCCCTGGAGTAGTGATTTACACAGGGCTTTGGGTGTAATATTCTTCTTCAGAGCTGTTTTCCACATCATCCTCTGAGACCACGTTTATCTCGCTCCTGATGTAGGAGGATGGAGGGAGAGGGATGGAGGCCATGGAGCAGGTCAGTAACAGCATAGGGGTCACAGTAAGACAGATTCTCAGCTATGGGAGACCTGAACTGGCATAAATAAAGACAATAAAGCTTAGGGGGAACCTTTTGTTTTGATCACTTGCATTTCTTTATGTTTAAAGGGCTGCAAAATCTTTCTGATGTCATTAAAATTGGGGGGTTTTGTGCCTCCTGAGTTTTAAGGCAGGAGCTACCATTTAAGACATGAGACAGCATTTGTTATCCTGGCTGATGAAGCAGAGAACTAAATGCAGGTGCGTAATTTCTGAAGAACAGAGACTTAGTTATAAATTTCTTCATCATTCATTACTCTGCATAATGCCAGATTCTTCTGTAGGGTGTCCTCTAGGTTTAGCTGGGTGGCATTTCACAGCGTAGGTTGTGGCATGCTTGGAATGACTGAAGTATTGGACAGTGTATGATGATGTTTGCACACGGAGGAGAGAGGGGAAGAAAACCACTTTGATTTGGAACATTTCTGCTCTGAAGTACCTACCTGAGCTACCTTGTAGTTAATGTATCCAGAAAATACCTTGTGCTAAGCTAAGCAGGTAGTCCTGGCCTATCACTAAGCTGGGAATTACATAGGAAAGGAGTTTCTTTACCTTTATAAGAGCTCTGTTCAGTTGATTGATTTTTCAAGGGCAGGTGGGGAAGCAGTTTTTCTCCCAAAGAGATTGTGCAGGTGTCTCATTGGAGCGTGTTAACCCAGTGTTTCTGTTGGACAGACATGCATTTAGTCTGAAACTGAATTAAAAGTTCTGCTGTCCCATGGGCATGTGTGTTCCAGGATGTAGGTGTAACCTCCTGCTTTGATCTCCAGTCTTCTTCTTACGGGATTTTCTTTTGTGGAATTGGTCAGTTGTGATCACAAAGGACTGACAGAGAGCAGGGTTGGGGCAGCTGGAGAAGAGAAGGCTCCTGAAGGGGACACCTTAGAGCAGCTCCAGGGCCTAAAGGGGCTCCAGGAAACCTGGAGAGGGGCTTTGGACAAGGGATGGAGGGACAGGACAAGGGGAATGGCTTGAACCTGCCAGAGGGGAGACTGAGATGAGCTCTTGGGCAGAAGCTCTTCCCTGTGAGGGTGCTGAGGCGCTGGCACAGGGTGCCCAGAGAAGCTGTGGCTGCCCCATCCCTGGCAGTGTTCAAGGCCAGGTTGGACACAGGGGCTTGGAGCAACCTGCTCTAGTGGAAGGTGTCCCTGCCCGTGGCAGGGGTTGGAGCTGGAGGAGCTTTAAGGTCCCTTCCAGCACAGACCAGGCTGGGATGCTATGACTCTACCAGGAAAATGTGCATTAGCCTGTCTGGTCAGCCTTTGGTTGAACTCCTCAAAATCCTGGACCTGTTTGCAAAGCCTGGGAGCTGGAAGGAGCATCAGTTTGCAAGACGCTGACTTCAGCAGTGAAATTGATTTGAGATGTTTTTTCCCTATTCTCCAACTACTGTTTTCTCTCTTGCATAACTCTTCACCCCCATCGGGGCATAGCCTTACGGGTGACTTAAACATTACTACTAGTGAGAATGTTGGTCCTATTCGCGTGTTCTGGTGTGACTGTGGGTGAGAGATCTTGATCAGGCAGCTCATGCTTCTGGCAGCAGATTATTACTTGTTTTTATAGGGTTATTTTTCAGTTGGATCCATTCCCTGGCTGGTCCCGTAGCTCCTGCTGTCAGCACTACACACACAGCCAGGGCTGTCCTTCTTAAGGACAGTGTGATCTTGGATCTAAGTTTCCTGGGATTGCAAAACTGTGCTCTTAGATATGCTGGGGTGTACCCACAACCACACAGACAGACACACACGAGTGGGTCTCTCTGCCTTGGACCTCTTCTGTCACCTTGCTCACTGTGTGCTTCCATAGAATCAATCAATTCCATGGACAGGCATGACTGAGGGCATGGAGGTTTACAAGGATGAGCCAGGAGGATTTATGGGGAGCACAGAAGGAAGCAAAACCTCCTAACACCCCTTTACTGCTGAAGTTGGTAGGTCAAGTGTTAACCCAGAGATAAAGGTTAGTACTTTGGGGCTTGCAGTTTGCACTCTGCTGCTTGGATGATCTGAACTCGCAGAACACTGTGTACCCTTCGTGCCTACAGAAGCTCAGGGCTTCCAATAACGTAGTAGACTAACATAAATGCGTAGTAGACTAAATCAAATGTCCCCTTTATAGTCCTGAGGAGCTTAAGTTATACAATAGCATCTGGTACCTCTATTTGGACTTGGAAGAGAACTTGACAAAGGGCTGAATGTGACCATGGCCTTTAGAGTTAAGCACTGGGTCATTACCCTTTTTGTCCCCTGATCTCCCTGGGGTGGGATCCAGGAGTGCGGTGGGCTCCCTTTGGCACAGGGATGGTTAGGAAGGGGTCCCAAGTTTTGATGAGAGCACTACATAAAGGCAGCTTTGCTCTCAGTAGCTGGGCAAGGTGGTAGGAAGCACTTGAAGGCTGCAGGTCTTGGTCAGTGCTAATAGGTGTTGGTGCATGAGGAGTTTATGTAGGTGGGATTTCCCGCATGAGGCTCCTAAGGGAGCAGAGGGACAGGCAGTGCTGGAGGGGAGGTGGGAGTCTGGATCTGTAAGCTTTGTTGTTAGAGAAACACAGACATTTTGCTCAGGGCTTCCCCAAAACATGAAAGGGATCCACTTCTGAAGATCTTACACATGAAAACAATCCAGGCAGGAACAGAAGAAAGGCCTGAAGAGAAGAAAAGAGAGAGTGGCTGCAGGGGTGAGATGTGAAAGAGGTAAAATGGGCCTAAAAATGCAGGTGGGCTCCTGTTAACAACCAAGTTACCCAGTGATGCTGCACACAGGATCTTACAGCATTTCTCGGGCGTATTATAGAAATATTAGGGAAGCTTCTGTGCTCTGGGGATGCTCCTGAGCTGTCCTGTTGTCATGGTCCTGTTACAAGCAAGGCCGGAAGGGACCTTCATAAATTGTCTAATCTGACCCCCTGCCCCAAGGCTGGGTCAGATCTATCTAAACTTTCCCAGCAGTTTCCCAGCCTCCAGTGATGGACTTTCCCCACCCTCCCTTGGTGGTTCTTTAAAGACTTTTATTGTTCTTAACCATTACCAGGATTTTTGTAGTTTCTGACTTCCATTTCTTGTGCTGCAGTTGAAAATTGCTGACCCCTTGTCCTTTTGTTACTGTACAGAGAGTGGTTCAGTCCTCTGCGGCAGATGGGAATGTCTGGGCTGTGTCTTTGATAGAATCCCAGAGTGGTTTGTGTGTGAAGGGACCTTAAAGCTCC
>NW_009933858.1:1755-4584 GCF_000696875.1 Nestor notabilis | reverse complement strand
TTCCTTAACGCGATAGAAAACGGCAGGTTCTTGAAAAGTTTCTGCAACTTATTTCTGGAAGTTTTCTTTTCTTTTCGTTTTCTCTATGGCTAATTTAGGAAAAATAAACCCACCACCCCTTACCAACATTTGCAGGCGGTTCCTTCTCAACAAGGAACATAACTATTGCCTTGAAGACAGAAAATGGCCACTGTGTTCAGAGTATGTAACCCTTTACACTGTTGTAAATAACAGTAAAATACAGTGGCCTACTTTGCCGTCGCCTGTTGTTATATAAATACACACAATAAGGTCAGAGTCAGAAAAAGTAATTAAAATACCCACGTAAAAAGGATCGTCATAAACACCCATATTTAAAACGCCTCCGAAAGTTTTGAGAGATTTTTTCCTGTCTGCAGAATGCAAAATGGGGTTGTTGAGGATCTACACGGCACAGTTTAGGCCTCATTCATTACATGTAATTACATGCATAATGAAAATATAAATATAATACTAATTTTGATGAGATTTGAGGATTTTTCTGCTAAATCCTCGTAGGGGGTCATTAGAGGAGGCCACAGCCTCCCCTAATCCAGAGCACAGACTGGAGAAGAACAGATGTAGAAGAGAAGGAATGCAGAAATATTTGCCTGAAAATAACTAAAAAACTATCCTGTATAATCATATACATGTAAAAATGAAACCCTTCAAGCTTTAGGACTTAAGGTCTGGAGATTAAGCAATTCACAGTTTGCCTGCTCCAGTTTCTAGTTAGATCACTTTAAGCACTTTTTGAATATCAACTGTGGGGAGATACACTTGCACACATACACACGTGTGTGTGTATAGAAATATATATAAAATCAGAAATAATATCGAGTTTTCCTTGTTGCTTTCAAATCCCTCGTTTCTTGCACTTTTTTTTAGTAGGCCTAATTTCTTCATGTTACACTAAATAGGGGGAAAAGAAACCATAAACTCCGTCTGACCTGAAATGCATGAATTTCGAATATAAAACATAAATATGAAGGTGCTGAGTATTTCCAAGTAAATTCGCTGTAGCAAAGAGAAAACCCTCTCATGGATCAGGCAGTATGGCAATTTTTTTTCCTGTGTATTTCCACATTTGCCATTTGCTGTCATTACTGTGCTTTTTTTTTAATTATTTTTATTTTTTCCTTTTTCCTTTTTTCTTTCTTCTTCCTCCCCTCCCCAATTTATTTTTCTTTTTCCCGAACTTTCATCGGTTACACTGATTTCTTCTAAAATGACAGTTAGAGCTAAAATTCACTGAAATGTACTGAAAATCTGATTCTAAAGGGGCTGGGGAAGGTAAGACAAGGGTGTGTGTTTAATCTAAATAAAGATGAACTTTTGCCTCTTTGCCTAACTGTACTCCTTCCTACTATTACGCTTTAACAGCATTAGAGTCACAAAAGTGATGCATAAATATTTTGGCAGCTCAGAGACAGTGAACCCCGAACTTAGAGTATTTCGGGCCACAGTTTGCAGGAAGAGGGAGGCTTCCTATTCGGATTAGATGTAAGTCTATTTCGGGGGGGGGAAAGTATGTTTGAAAATAAATAGAAAACGGCTCTTTTTGCCCTTATTTTCTATTTAGAGAGACAGGTGCTATTCTCAAACTTTGTTAGAAATTAAATTGCTTAATTAAGTAGACGGAACAAATAAAATTTTAACTCTCCTCGACTAGTGTGAGAGAGAGAAATCCTTTGAAACAAGGTCCACGAAGCTGCTTCTGAACCACGAGCGGGTCCGAGGCGGGAACTGACATTCAAAAAACCGGCTGATAGAGGCAACCCTACAGCCACCCACCCGGGCAGAGCACTGACCACGCCGTGACATTGTTTTCTTGCTCTTGCAACATCTGAAACTGTTTAGTTCTTAGGATAATGTGAGAAAGCTTATTTGTTTTGCCTTCTGTGTGTTTGTTATTTGTCTTTGCTATTTGGTTTAGGGGTTTTGTTTGTTTTTTCAAGAAGGGAGTATTTTACCTTTTGTAAACTTGATTGTGATTATCCAGAGCTATTATGTCGTTTTACTTCCCGATAACTCCGTAGCCCAAAAACAGGGACCGGAATAATACAAATCTGAAATTTTCTAGAGGTTTTGCAGGGAAAATGTAGAAATATCTAGGACTATTTTCACAGATGTTTTTAGGGCAGCATGTTACATTCAGAAAAGCACTCTGCTCAAGTTCCTATCACACGACTCGGAAAACAGAAACCAAAGTAATTTTTTTTCATTATTGTAGGTCATTGATTTTTTTTTTTGGGGGGGGGAAGGTGTGGGTTTATTTTTTTCTTTTCTTTTACTTTCTTTTTCTTTCTTTTTCTTTCTCTCTCTTTTTTTTTTTTGTTTTGAAGGTGTTCTTTTTTTTTTTTTCCCTCTCTCCTCCCCCCTTCATTTTGATGTTCAAAAGAAACTTCTATGGCATGATTTCTAAAGGTCTAAAATTAAGCTGCTAGATTTTTCTGTTCTTACCCAATAAGCGTGGACAGGATAATTATTTTGCAACACATACTGACATTTTAAGATGAAGAGTAGAAGGATATTGTTAGACTATTTCTAATAATCTTTTTCACTTCATTTTTAGCATAACTCTTAACAACTGTCCCTCTCCTTAACTGTAAATGAGGTTACTTGCATGTAACCTTTCCACTGCACCCCCCTACCCATGCCAGTCGTGAGCCTTTTCTGCCTATTTACAGGCAAGAGAATCCCAATATTATATTCTTCATAGTTTGTCTCTTTGTAGTACTTAATTAACTCCTAAATTTATTACCAAAATAATGTTAGGTGATAAAATAGCTCAGATAAATGTATTTCTTT
>NW_009933858.1:434-1724 GCF_000696875.1 Nestor notabilis | reverse complement strand
TTTGTGCCTCCCCCCCCCCCCCCCCCTCGTTAGAAGGCTGGTATTTGCTAAACCTTAAAGAAGGCATAAGATGGACGCTTCTGGTAGCTGAAAATTACCTTTTCCATCCTGTATACTATTATCAAAATATCTCAGAACATTTTCAAGATTAAAATATATCTGTCAAAGACCTGCACGCTTAAGCAGTGACTTTAAAAGTAAGTAAGAGAAGAAATTTGGGATAGGGGGACTGCTTTACTAGGGTCGAGATTTTTCTCTTTCTCTTTTTCTTTTTCTTCTTTTTTCTTTTTTTTCTTTTTTCTTTTTCTTTTTTTCGGTGAGTGGTGTGGAGAAATATGCGTTGTGGAGAGAAGGTGGTTTCTCCTCCCTAACCCCAAGATACAAGTGTAATTACAAGGGTCATTTTCAAAACACATTAGCACAATGCTACCGTTTCCCTAGGTTCAGATATGACCGTGTGTTGTTGTGTTTCAATTAATTTGAGGTCTTTTGTTGGTACTAGAATTGTGCTAAACAGGACTTGTTTTTTTGTTTGGGTTTTTGTTTTTTTTTTTTTTTCGGCGTGGGGAAGAGAATTCGTGTGGCTTCGATAATATAAATTAAAATTGCCTCGGTTTAATGGCTCAGAAACTCGACGAGTGATTTGGAGGGCCAGTAACCGTTAGCACAGGACCGTATTTGTTGTTTCACACCATTCTGCAATTTCATAGCTTTCAATAGCCTTTACAAGGAATGGAGTTACAGATAGCCTTTCTGATGCCTCATTAGTAACGTCTTCGCTTACAAATACATTGACCTGTGACTATTTTTTTTATACCAATACATTCACAGAAAGATAAGAATGAATATATTTATGCACACACGCACAGACACATAAAATCCACTATCAATACTATCTAACAGCAGGAAGGATCAGCCAGCGATAACATGCGACCCTGTCACACCTCACTATTGATCTGAAATTTTAAGGCACCTGACAGACATAACCGAGGAGGTTTTCTCCTTGGATTTATCTCCACATAGCTATCGTTAATGGCAGAGAGCGCATGAAAAACTGAACGGCACTCTGCCTCTCGTGTGGGGGACCCTCTCAGTCTCTCAGACTTTACGGGCTTTTTAAAAATCCACTTTTAAAGTTTATTTATTGATTTGTACGTATATAAAAACCCGTATATACATATACATAGTGTGTGTATATATATCTTGTAAATATATATCATTCGCCCACCAGCCGGATGAGCTCCTCACCAAGTGCTGCAGCAGAACCACGGCCCGTGGGAGCCCAGGTCA
>NW_009933858.1:0-403 GCF_000696875.1 Nestor notabilis | reverse complement strand
CGCCCCTATCCTCCTTCAAGTGTCTCACACTGCTCCTGCAACGCTACTCTACCCAGAAACTTCTCGAGGCACTCTCAGAAAGCCCCCAAATGAGGAAGTTTCAGTGAAGCTCTGGCTTGTCTACATGGGGATTTGTGTTTATTTCTCCTCATGCCAGGATGCCTCTGCTTCTTGATTCCTGGTACATGTAGATATAAACCCACCAGTTTTCCCCTTTCCGCCACGCAGGGCTGTTCTTGTGCCCGAGCGGCAGTGGGGTGGTTAACGCCGAAGGGAACAAAGTTGCATTTGCACGGCAGGTACTGCTTCTGTGGCAATCCCACCGGTTCCTGCAATTAAAAGGGGGAGATCAGGGAAGTGACACTGGGAAGAAAAAAACAAGGAAAAATTAAATAAATGGGGG
>NW_009933857.1:0-2499 GCF_000696875.1 Nestor notabilis | reverse complement strand
GACACCCAGATGACCCCCTTACAAAAGGTCCTTCCTTGCTCCCTGGTCTGGCTGGAGTTATTCCACTCCAGCCACCCAGAGTGACCACATCAGGACACAGCTGCAGCTTTGGATGCTGCCTGTCAGGGCACACGTGGTCCAAGCAGAGCCAAGCACCCAGGGCTGGGACAGGATGCAGAGTGCTGTGGGCAGGGAGCCTGACCCCGCAATGCAGGAAAGGACCCTTTGTAAGGAGGTCATCCGGGTGTCCACCTCCACCCCAGAGAGACTCTGCAGGGACAGGACAAGGGGAATGGCTTGAACCTGCCAGAGGGGAGATTGAGATGAGCTCTGAGGCAGAAGCTCTTCCCTGTGAGGGTGCTGAGGCGCTGGCACAGGGTGCCCAGAGAAGCTGTGGCTGCCCCATCCCTGGCAGTGCTCAAGGCCAGGTTGGACACAGGGGCTTGGAGCAACCTGCTCTAGTGGAAGGTGTCCCTGTCCATGGCAGGGGTTGGAGCTGGATGAGCTTTAAGGTCCTTTCCAACCCAAACCAGGCTGGGACCTAAGATCCAATGATTATGCCATGCCATGAGCCATTTCCCACGGGGTAAAGGGCAGCTCTCTGTGCTCATATCCAGCGATCCTGCATCCAGTTCTTCTGTGGGACTGGCCCCATGAGAGCTCAGCACACACGGGCACAGCCCTGCTCCCACCACTGGGCTGTGGCAGCCACCAGCACGGATGCCAGCACGCTCTGTCTGGAGCTCCATTCCCTTTGAGCTGCCTTTTGACCTGGCTGCTCAGCAAACCCCCGTCTTTGGGCTGTAAGATTCAACATGAGAGCCCCCCGGGTGTGTATGTGTGTGTGCAGCTCATTCGCACCCCATTTGCACAACCCCTGCTCCTGCAACACGCACCCCAGCAGCCCCCAGCCCTCGCACCCGCACTGGGGTCCTGTGCCGTGCTCTTTGATTCTCCAGAGCCTCCATGGCTTTCCCAGCAGATCCTTCCCTCTCCTCTCGCTGCAGGGAGATGAAGGTTTCCTGGGGACAGCACATAAAGGAGGCTCCTCGCTGCTCCTCCTCCTCAGGGTCTCCCTGCACACGTTATTAGCGGTGCAGCCCATGCCGAGGAGGGATGGGATGGTGGAGGATGTGGAGCAGAGAAGATGCTCACAGTGCCCTCATGCTGTCTCATCATGCAGGCAGCCCCAGGCCAGGTGGCTGGGCTCCTTCCTTGGGCTTCATTCAGCAAAAGCAGCTTGTGCTGTTTCTCCTTCTCCCTGGGGTGGGCTGCTCATTTTTGCCCTGTAAGACAATGCCCTCTTTCAAAAACAAAGAAATTATAAAGTACATATGAACATATGGTAACATATATTCTGGGCTGCCTATGTGGCCAATTTTCTGTATGTTACCATATGGTGCCGCGTATTTAGCAAAAATATAACTTGACTGTTTCTCTTTCCATATGGGGATTCTTTTGCCTTAATTAATAACATTGAGCAAAAACTCTTTCTAAGGTTTCCAAGATTTCTGCAAGGGAATATCTTATGACAGACACATGCTCCTGAAGGCTTTCCTCCTTGTTTGTCTATAGCCTTCTGTCCCCATCCTCTCCCGCGTGCTCCAAGGGCAGCTGTGGATACATCTACCCGTGGGACCACAGGGAGGGAGATGCTGCACTCGCCAGATCCCATGGGAACTCCTGTCCCCTCCCCGGGACCTGACCTTCAGCTGGATCCCTCCAGCTCATCCAGGAGCTTTGAGGAGTCGAGTTAAGGAACACAGGGGCGATGGGGACGCCGCTGCTGCAGTATTCATGGCCACGCAGGGACTGCTGCCTTCAAAGGAGTAGGAAGCAGCAGCACACTTCCGCAGCTCTCCAATTAAGCCTCTCAAGTGCCAGTTACCTCACAGAATAGCACAAAGTGTCAAAGTGTCCTCTCAGGACAAGCCTGCAGCCAACGGCAGCGAGATGAAACCAGCCCCGGCTCTGCCGAGGCAGGATGGGGTGGGAAGGGTCAGAGGCACGGCCCCACCGCTGGGCTCCATCCCGCTCTCCCAGCCAAAGCCTGTCAATGGACAAGCCTAAAGACAAACCCAGATGTGTCCCTTGGCCCCACAGCTGGATGGAAAGTGGGCACAGCAGGAGAGACGCTGGATTCCCACCTCTCCCCATTCCATGGGTGGAAGCTGATCCCTTTTTCCTCCTCCTGCACATGCAGGGGGTGGGAAGGGACACGGGCAGCGCCTGGGGTGGTTCAGCTTTGTTGTGGGATGAGCCTGTCCCTCGTCCTGCTCAGCCAGCAACTGCTCCCCATGGGGCTGTCCCCACTCCCTGCCTCCCACCAGCACACAGACCCCATACGATGCTTTGCTCGAGTGGTCTCAGCCTTCCTCAGCCTCAAAATCCTCTTTGTATTATAAATGATGAATTATCTAAAATTGTAAATTCTAATGCAAACCACCAGAAATTATATTACAAGTGATGAACTATCTAAATTATTATAATTTCTATAAT
>NW_009933856.1:0-3142 GCF_000696875.1 Nestor notabilis | reverse complement strand
GCTTGAACCACGACAGGGCTTTAATTAACACCCACGTTCATGAAGTGTTTACTTTCCATCACTTTATACTAAGCACCGGCTAAACAAAGTCTCAATGAATTCAGGGTGGGAGAAGAATCTATATTAAACAGTTAATCACAGAGGAGGGTTGAGGCCGGAAGGGGTCGCTGGAGGTCATCTGGTCCAAGCACTCTGCTCAAGTAGGGCCACCTAGAGCTGGTTGCGCAGGACTGTATCCATATGGCTTCTGAATACCTCCAAGGATGGAGACTGCACAACTTCTCTCGTCAACCTGTGCCAGTGCTCAGTCACATTCACAGGAAAAGCATTTCTTCATATTCAGTGGCAACCTGTGTTTCAGTTTGTGCCCATTGCCTTGTGTCCCGTCACTGAGCACCACTGAATAGAGCCTGACTGTCTTCTTTACGCCCTTCCTCGAGGTATTTATACACATGAATAAGATACCCCTGCACTTTCCCTTTTCTAGGCTGAACAGTCCCACCTTCCTCAGCTTCTCTTCATAGGAGAAATGATGCTCCAATCCCTTCATTATCTTTGTGCAAGAATGGCAGGTAACGTGCCATAAAGAGGCATCTTGCCTCTGCTCCAAACAGTTGCTCATCAAGCTGAGAAAAAAGCAGAAGCCAGGAATCACTGCCTCTTTTAGATGCCATCCAGTGCATCCATTTTGCACTGGTCAGTATATGCCTAGATACTGCCTTCAGCATCTATATCACCTGCTGCTGATCTCAGAGACAAGCTTCCACAACCACCGAAGCTGTGCACACCAGCCCAGAAGCAGGACTGAATAATAACACCCAAATCAATCACCGTGTCATGCATTCTCATTAGCGCTTGTTGAAACTATAAATAAAAATCCTTCCTCTTTCTTGTTCCAAAATGCAGGAACCAAGAAATCTGATCAGCAAGTCACAAAGGTCACTACTATAATCTCAGATTAGTAATACCTCCTCCATTATTTTTATTCCAAATAAGCACTTGCCTATGTTGACAGTGGTTGCCCGGAATTCACCCAACTCCCGTCCATCAGGTCGACAGTTCTCTTTCTAAACAAAAAAATATAAAGTTCAAATTAAAAAGCATTTTATTTAATAAACATACCAATATTTTTTCTATGGGAGTTAATTTAAAATAGTATTGTCTTATTTTTAGCAGATACATAGCTACAAAAACACTAGGGAGATCTCTATCAGACTCTAGTCAGTTTTTCATCAATTGATACAGTTCGTGCTTGTAAGCCTGCAAAAAACCTTATTTTTTAATTTATTAATATATATATAACAATAGACTGATTGTCTCAAGGTAAGTTCTACAGGTTAGATTCAGACTATTGCCCAAGAATGAACACTCACCAATACCTTAAAATGAGGGTTTCTACCCATCTGCATTGTTCAGGTTTTGTAGGCAATTTCCCTCCCCCGTCCCCACCTAGTGCAGCTCTTAAAACTAATGTTAGGGTAAACTAAAGAAAAAAAACACACCAAAACCCATCCAAACACCCCCCCCAAAAAAACACCCAAGTTCAAATACTGTCAGTCAGAAGCTGTACACTACCTGAACTTTGTGTTAGAAGTTGCACCAATTCACCATCATGTTAGATATGAATTATTACTCATCACAATTTCAAGCTTCTCAAAAGAAAATACTTTTGGTTCAATTATGAGAACCAAAACTGACTGCTATAATACTGGACCCATTCCTAAGTTGATTAGTATTACCTTAGTACTGGATAGACTAACTTAATGTACCAAAAGTCAGTGTGCCTCCTTAACAGTTATGGTGGGCATGGTTAGCAGCAATACTCTCTATTATTTATTTTTAGTCACAGCATCTAAAAGCCTGGTCTAACATAATTTTGTGCTAGACACAAACCTGCATCACCATCTTGGTCAAATTTAACTCACATTCCTTTCGAGGCCAACAGAAGCATTTACTCATCAAGTTGAACAGGGAACACAACCTGCTGCCGCAAAAATGCCACACACAGAGGGAAAAACACATTCTGAAGAGTAGGACCATTCTTCCCCTGCTCAGTGTGATTTCTGGCTTTGCCTTATAGGTTCAGGTTTCCATACAGACAAATTAGAAAAGTAGAAGCAAGCAAGAAAAAAATTGATTACAAGCAATATCTACATGCATATTGTGTTTTACTCACCAAAAATCTTCTGTAATATTCCAATGGTTCCACCGTTCTAAAACAAACAGAAAGAGAAGTTCACATGCAAGCTCCCAAGTAGGCAAGAGCAAGAAAGATACATAAGCACTACCTACAACAATAAACAACTTGAGAATCAAGGTAACTGGCAAAGCTGCTTAACAATATTTTAAGCATAATATTACAAAGTTCTGTAAAGAAAGATGAGAAAACTCTAACTTGATCTAAGAAAAAGATCTTTTCACTTCCAAAATGTTTGTCTAAGGAACCTGCCTGCATGTACACATAATGAAAATCTACTAGCTTTCACCTCAGTAATCTTGACTATTAGTTTTAATTCAAAAGGAGTGTTTATTGAGACAAAGGTGTAAAATGTTTCTGAAGAAATGCAGGAAGGGTAATTTTATTACAGCATGTAAAATATCCATTAGTTCAAGGACTGCATTCAGACATACAAAATGGTTTAAATTAATTTTAGTCTTGAAATGTTGTGGTTTTTCTTAGAATGTTTAAGGAAATCTAAAATTGTGAAATATGCTTCATATTTGTATATGCAGTTGAGAAACAAGGTTTATACTAATAACAGCATTTATGTATTAGTATTTTAAGCAGCAAACATTAAAGTAAAAAAATTAAAACCCTCATGAAAGTATTACTAGTATTTGAACAAAACCTTCTCAGTTTTGTTAAAATAAGCAGGGGGGGGGGGGGGGGGGAGTAACAGGAAAAGGCATTTTCTCCAAATGTAAACTAACATATAGAGGTATCACAACTCACAATGGCAAGTATGAATTAACCCCTGTAGATTTCCCGTATGTCCTGTACTACTAATTTTATCCCAAACACATGGCCTGTTCTCTTCCAGTTCACATAAAAGCACTTGCTAAACCTTGGTTAACACATTTAAGCCAAAAATCTGAAAGAAGCAAGGACACTGGCTGCCCAGAGAAGCTGTGGCTGCCCCAT
>NW_009933855.1:0-11663 GCF_000696875.1 Nestor notabilis | reverse complement strand
ACTGCTGTAGCTGAACCCAGGACAATTAGTAGTAATGTTTCCTTTTTAGCACTGTAATCCCGAGGCAATGTGCTATGTGAGACTCCCTGGTCATACACACAACTGCTTGCTCAGGCAATGAGCTGTTGGTGTCACCAGGAGCTGCTTCTTTCCTGACACTCCATTGGTGTCCATAGTTGCATCCCACCTGGACCCCTGCAGCTATTGCCCACTATGCAGAGCCAGTTGTACTAGAGAGTTTTCCTCAATACCCCGTGCACTGCAATTAGCATTTAAATGTTTTAAACAACTATTGTAATACAGCTTGTATTTATAAATGCAAGCTATAGGATCTCCTGATTTGTACCTATTTTCTTTGTTGCTACTCTGAAGTCCTCGCCTGGTTTATTACCAGTAGATATTAGTCACATTTGTGATGCCAAAACATCATTCTAAAACATTGGTGGAGTTGAAGATGAACATAATCATACTGATGGCAGAAACTGATGTGCTTAAAAGCCATAATTCATCATGCTTTACCACCCCAGCATTTCCTGGCACTGGGAGGGAATCTCACAGCAGTTATTCCTGCTTCCTTACTCAGTGGGAATATACTAGTGTAATTCAGTGCTCTCTGTAGTCTCTGTCCTCCTGCAGTGGGTAACCAAATTTTGGAGCAATCTAACATCACTGTAGTCTGCTTTTCCTCTGCAATGTGGAAACTCATGTTTTTCACATGAGTGAAAAGCACTTTCACCCATGTGAAAAACAACCCCTAACCAACCACCATTTAAACTACATTAAACAACGTTACTCCCTTTCATTGACTCCTCTGAATTTACAATTGCTTCTGAGGTTCAGGAGCTTAAGGAGGTATCTTTGTTTCAAAAGCACATTTTCATTCCTCCCAGGCTCTCAATCTGTGGGCCATGTTTTAACAAAATAGTTTTAATGGCAAATGTATTTAATTAGGGAAATTATGGAACTGTATGTACAAAGGAGGTAGTCTTGGGTCTGCTTGTATGCATATAACATCCTGATGCATAAAATGGGAAGGAACATTTAAATGTTGTCTCTTCACCTGCATGGCTGGAGCCTGGGCAGGTCAATGATCTCTCTTGCTCAAATGCAACATGACCTGAGCAGGCCATTGGCAGGTAGGAGGGGAGGACAAAGCAGTCAGGAGGCTGGGCAATTATTTTTGGAAACTTAGCAGTTGAGGTGACAACATACCTGTTAGAAGAGCTTTGGCAACTGTGCAGCACTCCCTTTCAGGCACTGTCAAAGGGTTATGAAACAGTAAATGGTTGCCTTTTAATAGTCCAGGGACTGGGGCGTCCTCCGCATGTGGAGGAAAGAGGAGTCAGATCCTTCCTCTTCTCCAGCTTCTGGCAAAAGAAGCAGCCTCATCACCCTATGTGATCAGCCAGCACAAGACCTGTCCAGATGTCCCCTTTCTGGCTTGCAGTTGTACTGTGCTACTTCCTTGCTCCCCTGTGCCCACCTTCCTCATTAACATGGCACTGCTGAGAACAAAAGTGGAGAGTAAATTAAGCCATACAGTTTATATTACTGTCTGCACCCTGGTCTAGACCACACAGAGGATGATTTTGAAAACATGAATTTGCTGAAGTTTATTGGCACTAGGAGGGGGAAGGTATTAGTAACAGTTTCAGTCTCAATTTATTTCCAAGCATCCAAAATAACTACAAAAAAAGGCAAATTAATCAGCAAAGCATCTGCGCTGCAGCCAAGCTGCACACACCCATGCTGGGGGATTGTTCAGATGGCTGAGCCTGGAAACACTGCATAGCAACCAGAATTGTGTGATGTATTAGGGGAAAAATTAAAGAAAAACCACAGAAGAAGTGACAGAAGAAGCTGGAACTGTAGCTGTAGAGGGTTAGGAATCAGCCAAGGAATAGAAGTAAAGTTTACCCAGACAAGTTTGCGTATACCTGTCAACAGCTTCCATGGACATAGTGACCCTGGTGTGCTTTGACATGGAGTCCCAAAAGGACAGGATGTGGGGCAGAGGGCTGCAGCAGGAGGTGACAGCTCTGGCTGATCCTCTGCACAGGCACTTGGTCCACAGGAGTGAAAAGCAGTGTGCAGAAGGAGATTTTTCCACTGATACAGGCTCCTGGAAGACCACAAGGCAGAGGAGGTTGTTTCTGAACGTGAGCGCCATTCTGGGAGATGAGCTGGAGGTGGGGGCTCTGGCTTTCAGTGCTTTGAAGTTATGAGGAGATCTGTGCACCTCTCAGGACTTTGCAAGAGAATCATAGAGGTCTTCAGCTGCTTCTGGCTGGAGATACATTCCACAGCATACAGACTTGTTTTTCTTAGTCATCTTTCATTTTCTTAGTCATATTCAACTAGTCCACACCCTGGGTTTAAAATTGCTTGCATACAGTCTGGGTGCAGAGCTGAGCAAGAATGGATTGCTCCCAGCTGGTGCCTGCATGGGAAGGAGACTGCTGAATTCCCAAGAGAGATTTGGGACGCAAGCGCTCCCAGCCATTTGCCACCGTCATGTGACTGGAGATAGGATGAGAAGCCCTGAGCAGAACTTGTAGACCTGGATGCTGTGACTGCTACAGAAGCACAGGGTGAAGACAAAGAGTCCTTCCAGTAAAGCAAAGCTCAGGGATGAGAATGCTGCCTCTAATACTTCTATGAGGAAGAGGGGAGCCGCAGCCCTCTCTCTAGCAAACCCCACCTCTCCAAGCTGCAGATGTCTCCTGGCAAATATTCCTAACTGGGCAAATTCCCATCATCAGGTACTGTTCCCTAAGGAAGGGAGATATTAGCTGTGGAGTATGATAGTGTCTGCAGGGTGATGCATTCTCTTACATGCACAGGGGAAGGGGTACAACTTCACTGACTACAAAATCCATGTGTTGCCAAAGTCTTGGTAAAGGTTCAGCCAGAGAGAGACAGGAGAGAAAAGCAATATTGGGAATAGGAGCAAAAACTTTTCTCTAAAAGTCGGGGGAGTCTCTGCTGCCAGCCCAGGAAGCCAAATGGGTTTGTGATGTTGTCCGGTTGCAAAAAAGCTAGGCTCTTCCTCCCCCTCTTCCATTTTGCAAGGCTCGTGGGAGAGCGATGCTGATCAGTTCCAGGCAAAGAGCAAACTAGTTCAGAAGAGCTGGAGCAGTGAGACCTCAGAGCTCCCTTTTTAGCTGGTTGCCTTTGGGAAAGGGAGATAGAGGGCATTGCATGGTTAGATCTGGAGATGCTGCTTTAAAACAAACACTAAATATTCATCTCCTGGGTGGTGGGTAACCACAGCTGGTTTGTAAAACTTCACAGCCGGCAATGTTGTTCCCTGTGGCTCTTCCTTGGGGATTAATCTTTCAGGAGATTCTCCCACGACTCATGGGCAGTTTTCTGTAGCCCAGAAGAACATAACGGGAGAAGGTTGTGTATCACAAGGAGCTCAGTGGCAGGTAGCATGGTCTGACTGCTACAAAACTGGCTGGGAATGATCCCAACCAGCATGCTGGGAGAGGCTAGATGAAGGTGATTCAAAATGTCTACAGTGAAATCTTGCCTTTATTATCTCAGGTACCAACATCCCACGTATTTCAAGGACCAGCATTTTACTTCCACAGCCCAAAGATAAAACAAACCTTGGTACTGGCAGCTACAATGCAAAACTCTGCTTTATGGAAAATAGCATCCTAGCCTCAAGTGGCTAAATACGCCTCCCTCTTCCTTCCTGGCTCAAAGGTTTGTATCTATTGCTAAAATCTCCTGTGACTTCTGCTGTCCAAACAGCCTGTAAAAGCCATAAATGTCTCTCATCACTTCCTCCCATCTTTTTAACTTCTCTTTGGGCTAAAGCATTGTTTCTCTCCCAGACTACACTGAAGATTACTGCCCAGACACTGCATTAAAATGTAATGTTGTGTTATGAGAAGCACACAAACACTACATGGAACACAAAACACAGACTGTCAAATAAGGTAATACAGGGAAAATTCTTGTCAGTCCTACCCAGTCATACTGGTGCTTTGGTATGTCCAACAGCTCAAAAGGATATTTTTCTCTGAAAAAGACTTGAATCAGAAAGAATCAAGAGAAAAAAAGAAGAGGTATTAATTCTTCTCAGTGGGGAATGCCCCTATTTCATAATTAGTTGCATTTTATCACAATTTAACAATCATGTTGCCACAGGTAGATACATACAGCTAAGAGATGACAATTAGGACTGGAGTAATGTACTTTTTAGACAATGTTATTTGTCAGGTTTAAGGTTTGCCATACAAATGCAACTTGTTGCAAGTCAAGTATATTGGAGTCTCTGAATGATACACACTGACAGGTAAATGCTCAGTATTAAAATAAGTATTTTTATAGTTTGTTGCTCCTTTGTGTCCAGAAGTTGTAAAAATGTGTCTTTCTCAGAATCCTCTCCCATTACAGAATGAGGTGTGTGTTATAAGAGTGTGTTGTGCATTCAGCTTGCATGGTGATGCAGAGCTTCAAATCACCGATTTACTATCATTAGCAGCCATTACCGGGCACGCGAACTGCTCCTAATGACAGCTTAGAAGCAGAAAGGATGTTCAGATACTTTTCTGGTTATCATTTACTAGTGCTGGTTTTAGAATAAAGATCTGCATCCCAATGCTTACCTGCATCCCAGAAGGAATAGACTGCTATATAAAATTCCTTGCACTCCTTTAAATGCAACTAAACGTTCACAAACAAAACTCCCTGGAGAGCAAAGCCCTCGAGTATGTCTCTGCAGTCGCTAACACAGTGTGCTGTGCCCTGGGAGGCAGTGGGGCTTTTCTCCTTTGTGGGTTGACACTGATTTAATTCCTAAAATTTCAGTGCTTTTCCCTTCTCCTTCTGCCCTGACATCAAGTGCTTCTGTTTTAGTTGTGCAAGGAAACCTATGAAACTTCATTCTTGCTATATTCCCTCCCCACTGACTAGGGCTATGGAGCATGTGGAAGAAAGAAGAGACACTGTTGTCTACACAAGGGAACAAATGGAAAACGGGTGGGAAGAGCCCTTGAGCTGGTGCTGCCATCTTGACCTGCAATTCTGAGTTCAGCAGTAGAACTGACATTTTATGAAGTCATCCATGACGACGGAGATCTGGGTCTGTGCCACTACCATCATGCCCTGAGGCCTGCCTGCATTTCTAAGGTATGTGGGCTTGGTGGTGCTTCATGGTTCAGTAAGCTGCCCTGAATTGTCCCTGTCCCAGAGCGTTTTTGGGGCTGCAGAGGCCATCTGGGGTCAGCGCAACACAAAGGGAGGTGTTGCCAGAGGAAGTCATTCCTTTTGGATGAAGACATGAACTGTTTCAAGGAAGAGGGAAACTTAGGGCAAGTGTCCTGGGTAAATCCCAGCACAAGGTCCTGCAGCCAGTCCCTCTACCTTACCTCACTTCAGCAGATGGTTTTTCCTGTGTTGAAGGCTGTTGAATTCTTTATGCTGCTATGGCAGCTTCAGAGCTTTTTCCTACATGTGGCTGAACATAAATGAGAGTAAAAGTGTTCTGTGTTCAGACTTTACAGTGGTCCAGATCTAAATGTCTCAGTAGTGATCACAGCGGTATCTTCACACATGGCGGAGCTGATGTCTGCACAGGTTTGGGAGCAGCAACCACCACCACTGTCAAGCTAATGATTAGGATTGCCAAATACTGGAGAAGCTACATATGACAAGCACCACATAGTTGTTACTAAGACCCTTGATGGAATCCCTCAGCAATGAAACAATGCATGAATCCAAAATTAACATGTTTGCACATATCCACAGTGCCTGTAATCATTATGGCCCACCTTTGGCAGCCTGCTTACATGCATCAAAACTGTCACATACAGACACTTGAACCAATTATCTCCTGTAGATAGAAGTCATGAGGAGAACAGGTATATAACCTGCACTTAAGGCCTGACATTCTCTCTTAGAGAGAAAAAACCCCAACCAAACCCATCCCTCCTCTTAAAAAGGATAAAATCACACTTTTTCCTGGGTTTGTTTAGTCTTTGTTTTTTAAAGCTGCTGTTGTTACAAGTAATCCCTAAGATCCTTGTTGCTGGAAAACATTAGGAAGAATTTGTTTATATTCTCTGTGTGTGTCTTGCAGGCATTTCACAGCATGCTGTGCATAATCTTTTCTTGCTTCTTTCTCTATGAAGAGTTTTCTTTGCTGTTTGAGTGGCTGTTTGCTATCGTAACAAAACAGATAAAAAAGGAAAACCCTTGTTAAACCTCAAAAACTAGCAAGGGATTTTGGGATGAGTTACAAGTTCATTTCAGAACTTGTAATTCCCAGTTAGAGAAATCAGTTTGGTCAGAAAACCACATCTTACTGATATAATGCAATATTCTCTGTGTACATACTGTCCCTTACCTTTTTCATGTTCTCTCTTGCATGTTCTCTGTACATGGTTTTCTGTGCACTTCCACTCTCCCAAAGTTTTCCTTTCCAGTTGCTGGATTACAGCTGCATCCCCCTGGATAATGCACAGCCCATATATCACAGGATGCACCAATAACCCCATTTTACAGTGATTTGGGAGAGGTATGAATGTCTCCTTGAAGCTGCTGGATGCCTGTGAGAAGCTGAGCATAAAGCTCTGAGCAAGACTCTGCCCAGCACTAGCTACTGTGCAGATTACTGCAGCTAGGTCAGGATTCAGGTGCTGTGCTACTGGAAAGCAAGAGGTTTATACCAGTGCATGAACCTCCACTTTACACAACAGTGATCACTTTGTATTATTTAACTTTCCTGCAGACTTTTAGCTTGCAAAGGCAGATGTGCTGTCATTCAGATGCTCAGTTAGGCAGAGTTATGTGCTCTTGGCATCGGCCTCAGTGTCTGAATAGAGGGGTTTGGCACTAGGCTGTTTGGAAGAAAGTTGTTTGCTTGCTCATATTCTCATTAGTATCTGAGCTGATGAACTACATTCTTCTGCATTTCTATGTTCTTAGATATATATCTGGCTTTTCTCTTCAGTCTGCACTAAATTCTCAGTCACACCATTGCTCAGGGGTAGCTGGCTGGTGTGCCTGTGTCTGCACTGCTGAATTCATGCAAACACTTGGAAAGCCTGAGGTGCACTGTCTGCCTGATGGCAAATCCTGCAGACCCTGAGAGTGTCCAGAAGAGTTAGTGCAGATGGCCATGATACAGTCCTTGATGCTTTCAAGAGTGAACTGCTTCTACTGATCTACAGTAACAGAACAATACACAGTGGTTGCTGGGCCTCTGCCAAAATGGGGGTCTCTCCCTAGCTCCTCCTCATAAATACCTTAGCTGGTTTTAGCTTGTGTTGCTGTATTTGCTCCAGCCCAAAGAAAAACTGTTCCAGGAATGATGCTATCTTCTATCATTTCTCTTCCCCACAAATAACCACCTTTGAACTTTTGCAGCAACTAATATCAGCCTGCTGCCACTGAATCTCACTTCGTCCACATCTGGGAAGCAGAGAAGTTTTATCTGCTGCAAGAAACATCTCTTTGCATTTTACCTGGCCATTTTTGCTGGAAAGAAAACTCAAATGCTCTCTCCACACACAAGAGCAGGCATCACACTCAAAAGAGGTGGGCCCTGGAGCAACATCCACCTGTGCTGCCTGCTGTGCATTGCTTCTTCATGCTCCATTGCTGAGTGGAGCGTGTCTTATCCATTATAACTCAGAAACAGCAAAGGAGCACAGGCAGAATTTGATTGAATGAACAAAGTTTATTCTGCAAGTTTACATTTTGTTTCTCCATCCAGTTGCTGGATGGTTTTGCTCTGTGTCTGCACACAAATGGCTCTTTCTAAGTCCCGAATGATTGCTTGTTAATTCGTGCTTTGGGCTATTTTGGGCTCTTTTCTTCCAGGAGGGTGCTGGCCCGTTGTGCTGATCCTGGTGTGCCACCTAGTGATTGGACTATTCCCTTGTCGCACATCATTTATCATGACTTGAGTGCACATATTGTGCCCATAGGCCCACGGATTGCAGGTAACGTGTGGCAATGCCTGCAGCCCCTCTGCTCAGCTCCGTCTGTCCAGGCAGGGAGGATCCCACTGCACTGCTTTCCCCTGCTGACTCCTGCAGGAGTCTCTTTTCTTCCATCTTTCTGCTGTAGTTACCTGCCTTCTCTCAAATATAGGCAAGAAATGGGAGTAGACCCATTGCTGATGTGCTGGCTGCCCACAGGTCACCCATGGCCATAATCTAATCCATCAAGCAATATTTTTGCACTACATGCAAAAATTTAGCATTATATACATGGCAAAGAAACGCTGTTGGGGAGCCTAGCCAGTGTTTAAAGCCCCTCTGGCATGAGGGATATCATTGCAAATATTAGCTGCCATGGTACTGCATCACAGCTCATAAAATAACTTCTGAACTATTTGGGGAGATAAGGGCTGGAAGAGCAATAGTTGATACTAAAGCTGGAGCTGAGGCCTTCCTGGGAGAACTTTGTGTCTGCTGCTCACTCCCAGACACCCACAGGCTCTGCAGGAGAGGGGCAGGGTGGAAGGGCAGAAAGCACTCCACAGAGAAGTGCCTCACAAATGAGCTGGTGCACAGGCACAGTGGCCTCCCCTGTGCTCCTGGGAAATGTCTTCTGCTCCAGGTGCAGCTCCCCAGACGTCTGACCTCCCGCCTGCTTTCTGCAGCCCCCTGGGGCACGGGAGTGGTAAAGAAACACCCGTCAGTTTACAAGCATCTTCACGGGGCAGGTTCAGACCCTCCCAAATGTTCAGCTCCTGGCATTGTACCATTCCCTAGATGCTGCCAGGGAATCCAGCTGGGTGCTGTGCAGTTGCAGCAGCAGAGTGATACACACAAGTGCTGAGAAGGGACTGAACTTTATTATTGGACTTACTATTCACCTGCTGTGAGTCATGCAGCCAAATTATGCTGCAGAGGTTGGTAGCTGCTAAGTCAGTAACTACCCTACAACAGAAACTCAATTGCAAGTAGAAACATGGTGGTGAGTGAAGTGACTCCCACAGGTAGATGGGGCAACTAATAAAAGGTGAAGTGTAGGAAGTCAATGAACTTTATCAGTGTAGATCTATGCTGGAGGTCAAGGTAAGCAATTAATGCTCCTGAAGATCTAAAGGGTCCTTTCCTCTCCTCAGAGGGTGGCAGCAGCGAGAAGTCTCTGGGTGTTGAGAGCTTTCGGATCACAGCCTTTTTTCTCATTCTCAGAGCAAAGGTTTGTTCAGGCAGGAAGGTGAAGCTGCTGCTACCTTTAGCTGCCACATACTTTCACTCTCCACTGTATTCGAGGCATCGTTTGGAAACACAGCTTCTGTCTTCCTGGCTTCCCTTACCAGTGCTGTTCCTCCTGATTCCACAATTAATTGCCCTTAAGTCTAGAAGCTTATTAGAGGCTGATGAAGTTGGTTTATCCTTTGCGTATAAACTGCTGATCTTACCACAGTATTGCAAAGTGATATGGGATATGACAGTGATGGGGAGAAGTGGTTATTTTGTTCAAGGGCGCCCAAGCTTTGGTTCAGCCTTAAGTCATTATTACTATCAATTGACCATCCTATGTGAGTATGTTGTCTTTCTGGCTGGGGAGCCTGTAGAGGTGAATAGGCAGAGATAACCTCCTCTTCCTGCACACCACAGGCCTCTCAGCCACAAGATCCTACAAGGCAAGAGATGCAAGCTTACTGCTGACCTGCTGTTCTTATTGTTCTGCTATCCAGAGTCATGTTTTATTGTTGATTTTTGTTTTTTCTTGTTTTTTCTTCTTCAATTGCACTATTAAAGCAAAGGGTGTGAGGGTGGGGGCTTACTCACTACTTGCTCCGGAGCATTTCTGCTGCAGGGTTCTCACATCCTGTAGTTAATTGAGTTAATCAAGACTTCACAGTCACATATTGTAAGTGTGGCAGCAGAAACTGTACCTGTCCAAACGCTGCCTGGGGTGGGGGTTTATACAGTTGCAGTGTCAGAAAGGGGATTAATGTGCACACTGAGGGGCAGGAAGCATCTCAGGTGGGAATAGTGCTAGTGCTTAAGAAGAGAGTGAGGACCCAGTTTTCTCTTCTTTACTCATTTTTAACTCTTATTTATTCTTTTAAGAGAAGAGCTTCTGCCAATACCTCGGCAATTACTAGAGGACTGCAGCACAAGCTAGGGTGTCACTGTTTTTAAAGAGAAGCCAACTTAAAGGAGAACTCATACTGTCTTAGCCCTGCCAACTGAGCCAGTGGAACTCTCATCTGCTCTGTGGGGAACAAAGGTGTTAGACTGAGTCCTTCCCAAATATCTCCTGAGGTCTGGAAATTCAGGAGCTGGAGGCCTGAGCATTTCAGGCAGCTTGCATAGGAGGCTATGGCAGAGCTGCAGGGGTAGCTGTAAGCTATCCTATTCCAGCAATGTTCCAGGCTCTTGCAGTGAAGCAGCAGGCTCCAAGCCTCCTTACGTGCGTTGGTGAGCCGAGAGACTGAACCCCACTTTCTCTGAGAAGTGACCCTATCTCCAGCACATCACAGACATGGCAGGAACTGGAAACCTTCATTTTGCTTTTAGCCCTTTGAACTTAGGTGACGTGGGTTAGCGGTGGACTTGGCAGTCCTGGGGTAAGGGTTGCCCTTGATGATCTTAAAGGTCTTTTCCAACCCGGTTGATTTTGTGATTCTATGATGGAGATGGGAGCGCTAACCTCTGGAGTTTCCTCCTGAACAGCGCTGCGGCTGGCCTAGAGGCTGCCCGATGCCTTTCAGTGGGACAAGAGAGTGCAGCTGTTGATGTGCTACTCTTTGCTGGAAAATAATGCTCCAGACAGGTCTGATACCTTTGATCCTCCAAGCAGGCATGAGAGCATGAGTAAGCACCGTACCCTTCCAGGTCTTCTTTCCCCTCAGAAACAGTAACCTTGCTGAGAGTGCATAGACCTTCTCCATAGGTAACTTAATAAGCCAGGACAAGGGACAATGAAGAATAACAACTTACTGCCAGTGTAAAAGCACACATTGCTGCCTGAGGAGCTGGGCAACTCCTACCCTCGAGCCAACAGACAAGGAAAAATAGATCCCAGAGGAATGGAAGACTTTGCATGTGGAAAGCAAACAGGGATGGGGCTATACTGAAGGGTTTCTCTGCGTGCAGACTCTCATCACATACATACGCATAGCTTCTCCTGGGGGCTCTGAGAGGAAAGGACTGGGGAGAGAATGAACTCTCGCAGCCAGGAGGAAGGGTGGGGATGTGGGAATAGGAGCTTGGCCTCAGGAGAAATGCTCCAGTCCAGTCTCTGTTTCCAGCTGTTGGGCATGGCCCAGATCAGAGGTGGGTGTTTGGCACTGCTATAGGGTTTGGCTTCCACTGCCAAAACCAGTCCCTGTTTAGCTGGTGAGAAACAGCATGATGTTCCTCTCTTGCAGATAGGAGGAGGAAAAACCGCTCTGCAGCGGGATCAGAGGCAGGCATGCTCCTCAGCTAAGCTCATCTTCCAGCTGCCCTCCCACGAACACACCCCGCTCCATGCCCGGAGGTAACGTTAAGCAGGTGAACGATGCACGAGTGAACACTCGGCCTTGCTGTGAGAAAGGAAGAAAAGGGCGCAGGTGCTGCCGGTCCCTGCAGTGCCCCGTGGGGCTGGAGGGCGGGACGGCAGTGTGCCTGTCGCTGCGCCGCTATCAGAGCCGACAGCGCGGTATCGGGGCCGGCAGCTGCTGCTCGGTGGCTCCT
>NW_009933854.1:0-22969 GCF_000696875.1 Nestor notabilis | reverse complement strand
AAAATATTTATATTTAAATAGTTTAAAAAGGAAAGTTAGATCATTAGTTTCATTTACAGCCACTGGTTTAGACAACTCTGAAGCAATGCCCATGCGTGATGCTGAGATACTGCAGCTATCCAATTGGATAATAAGAATGAACACAAATCGGATCACTGAGCCTGTGTGGTTTTAATAAAGCAAAGATCAGTTTTCTGAGCGAATAGAGAGACTTGTTGACTACAAAACAAAATTGGGGGGTGCTGTGTGCATCATTGTGGCTTAAATTAAAGACAGGAACCCTCTTACTCAAACATGGATTACCACTGTGGGCTTTTCATTGTGGACATTGGAGTAAGTGTTGAAGGCAACACCTACAAAGTAAAAAAAAAAGATTTGTCATTTTAATTAGCATTGCATAGGAGATCTATGTATTACCAGGAAAACAGCCTAATATCACTCTTGGATGAAAAGGGATAAAATGTTACTTATATTTTTGCGTGTGTGAGTATACGTGTGTGTGTATCTATATACACACAAGCCCATATGTATAGACATCAACAAATATGGATTTTACTCACTAAAGTAAAATGCCAGTAAGTATAATCATGACTCAGCACACAGCCCTTAGTCTGTGAAAGGATCTTAGCAGGGCAATGAATAACTGGTGCATTTGAACAATCTAGAATCTACGGTCTATTTAGTCCTTCATAAAATATAGTTGATTAATATGATAGAGTCTTCTTCTGACCTTAAAATGAGGTTTAAAAAGAGAACTGACATGCATCACCTCAACCTTTCTATTTACTCCCTGTCATAACTACTGGATACCAAATTTGTTAAGGTGGGTGGTAGAGAGGCCTCAGGACTACACTATCTGAGCTTGGATTTTGCTTATTCCACTGGCTCCTGTACTTGCCCACAGACTAATTATCAAAGCCAAAGTTTCAAAATCACTGGTATTGCACTGCCATTAGAGCTCAGATACCCCTCTGTGACCCTTGATCCAAAATCGCAAACTGAAGTTCAGCAGAGCTATCATGCTTGCAGAAAGCTCATACTCCTGCTGTGGGAGAGCTTGGTGACATTATCCAATGGCATGCTCTTGTATCAGAAAACGTAAGTCAGAGAACATGTATTGGGGTAAAGATCAGAAAATCTAAAATCAACCATCACCATTACAGGACTTATTTTACTGAGACTATTTTATCAAATGCCACTGTTAATGGCACCCCTACCTGGATGGCAAGACATTGACACCTTCCCAAGAGAAACTCTCCCAAGCACCTTCGAAAGTCTAGGGGCTAATCTGTGCCTTAGATGCTGCTGCCCTGCATCACTGCTCTGACACCAGGCCAGAATGACTCAGCACCTCCTGTTGCTTTAGAGCAGCAAACCCAAACATTTTGTGAAGTCCAGAGGTGGGTTTTTTTCTGCAGTTGCCTCACAGCAGCAAATGGTGAAGACTTTCTGCAGTTTAAGAAAGGGCGCTGAGGCTTCACTGCTAAAGTACCACAGGCTCCTTCTATAAACCTTCATCAGGTCATTCAGACGTGTTGTCCAAATCTGTTCATTTCTAAAACAAATCCTGATTCAAAGCTCATTCATCTTGAAATACCAGTGTGTTTTGGATTCACTATTAATTTTTTTAAAAGAAAGATAAAGTCACTTTAACTATAGACTTTGTGCATATGTGCAGGTATGTGAAATGTGTATATTATGGGCTACAAGATTTGAGCTCTTGTGTGCAAAATTGAAAATAAAATGTTCTTTCCACGATTTTTTTTTTTCATTTTTATCATAACTTTCTGCCTTTCAGGAAGCCCTTTTTTCCTGTTTGTTGCAGCCCCTGCAGGACTCCCGAGTGTGAATCCAAAGGTAACTTCAGCTAATATTGCTTCCTTGCCTGCAGTCATTCCTCTCCTGTCTGATGTGCAGGAGCTGGGTAACTTAGCAAAAAATCCATTATCTCCCTCTTCAGCATTAGGCTACAGAAGCCCAGTGTCTTTCATTCTTTTTCGCTGTGAAATCTGGATATACAAATCAAAACCATTGCTGCTGGCTCTAAAAGATTTTATTGTAAATCACAGCCACTGATCATGTGATTGCACAACAAAGACTTTCTTTTCGAGTTTCCAGCTCTCATAATTACGAAAACTCCAGAACAAGACATGAAGCTCAGAAACCAGACTATGATTTGAAGAGCTCTAAGGCTCTTGAAACCAGGTGGCAATTTAAAGAATTCTAAGGCTGTTACTTAGTTAAAAGGGAAAATTTCATGAGTTTTAAGCCAGTCGTGGTTTTGAAAACTGAGTCATGATTTTTGAATACTTGGGCTTAGTGAAGGTGGGGAAACTACTGATTTTGTAGCACTAAACATGTGGGTGCAGTCCTGAATACAGTTTTAGTACATATACTGTTCTTTGAGTAGCATCCTGCATAAGGGAGAGGAATAAGAAACAAATATTGTGCAGTGGGTTTTATGGCAGCTGCCCTTTTTGAAACTGAATGTGGTGGAACGTGTGATAGCAATAGCAATTCTCACTGCAAGTTGCAACTCTCTCAGGGAGGCACTAAGTCTGAAATCCTGCCTTTGTATGAGACTTTGTCAATGATAGAAGAGACTTTGAGAAAGCCTATGCTTTCATTTTAATAGCTGTTCTTTATGGCTTATTTTTTGCTTGGTTCTCTTCTTCAGTCCTTCTACCTCTGCAGCACTGCAGAGCCTCAGAATCATACGAGAGAGGAGATCACTTCTGCATGAAATAAGGTGGTTCATTAAATCTTGAGTCATAGTTGGCCAAAAATACCCAGTTTCCCTTCTGTGGGTACATTCACATACTGCATATAACTTCTAAAACTTATGGTCTTAGGGTAAGGGTCATACAGCTCTTCACTATCAGAAGTGCTCATTGGGCTGTAACTTTTGACAAAGATGAAACTGGAACAATTCTAGAAATGTTGGCAAACAGACTGTTCCTCCCAAAGGCACACACTGTGGTTAAAGCCACTGTTTTCTCTCTAGCTCAGTGTTATACTTAGAAACACAAGTTAGGTTCTTTTTTAGTGATAACTGTTCGATTAGAGTGGCTTAAATAGTGACAATGCTGGATCAGAAGACTGTAAGTTTGGGACAATTTCAGGAGATGCTGAAGAATCAAATGGTAAATACTGCAGTTAAAACACTTGTTTCTTGGAGAAAACTTAGAGAAGAAAGCCTGAAAAAGTGAGTGCTCTTTCTGTTCTCCATCTGCTTTCACGCTTCTCTGCAACCACCATAAAAATGCAGTGCCGCAGAGATCATTTACACATGGAATATCTGGTGTTGATAAATTTCTTTTATTGTCAGGCAACTGGATCAAATAGTCAGTTAATAATAAGCAGAAGTAATTCTCATATGACTATGTAACCAGAAATTCCTGAGGTCTAGAAGTATCATCTCAGAGATCAGTCACTTTTCATCTTACGTATAGATATTCACTGGATTTTCACATCAGCTAAGGTGTCCCAAGAAATAGTCACACTTGGAATTGACACAGTAACAGATTGTCTTTGATTTTCATGTATTTTTTTCTGGCATGCAGAGTTCTTCATTCTCAAATGCAAAGTTACTTGCTACGATTTTGGCAAGGACAGAAAATGGGCTACTTTTTGGTTCTCAATCGCTGTCAGCCACAAATGCAAGAACTAGATGAGGAGAAACATCTTCTAGTAAAAAAACCTCTCCCTTCTGACAAGAATGTTTTCTCTAAACATGCTGTGTTTTGAACCCTGTAAAGGTTTCCAAAAGCAAAAATCCTTGAACTGCAAAGAGAATAAATGAAAGTTTCCAAACGAAGCTTTGGAAGAAATGTGCATCTTTCTTTTCAAGAAAGCATTTCCACCTCAGTCTAAGAATAATTACAACAGCTTTTGAAATTCCAGGATCATCTTCTTCTTCTTGTGGCAATGCACGGAGTAGGGACATCATCTCCCACATAGTTAATATTTTCCTGTACCTAAAGAATGCAGGGCTGAAGCCTCCTGTGATGCCTAAAAAAGGACCTGATAAATATTTTAAGCACTGCCTGGTTGAGGAACTCCTGGTCCTTGACAAGGAGCACTTATATAATGGTCTCAGTACCACCTCTGTTCTTTGTGGACACTAGTCCTTGACCTTTGGTCATCCCTTCAGCAGCTTCAGCTCTGTTCTCTTCCTCACTGGTTGATTCCAGTGAAGTTCATCTGCGGGGTCTATAAAGCATGGACTTCATGTAATGAATGCACCTGACAGCACCAGTTTTCAGTGCTGAGCCTTGGCAGTGACAAGGAACTTCAAGTCCCAGTGTAGTAGTGGCTCTGGCTCTGTTTAGCATTCACCCTGTTACCCTGTATAGCATAGAAGGCAAAGCTTAGTTGGGTCATTTTCACTCAAACAGAGCAGCAGCATCTTATGCAGTTCCTCTGCACTTTCAGAGACACTAGGAGGTACAAGCTGGTGGTTTATTCATGTGATTTAATGTGCACAGCACATACAAGAAATGACATTGCTGAAGTTATCACTACAGAAGCATTGTTCTGACACATTACCATCTCATAAATATTCATAAACCAGAAACATGGATGCTTTACTACTTATTGATATTTCTTTTTGGTCAAGTTTGGCAACTGTATTAGGATCAGAACCTAGGAATCTGTGTTTCCACTGGGGAGAAAATCTGCTCACATACAGGTGAAGCCTCTTACCTTTTGTGACATTTAAGTGCAAACTCCACTTTCTAAGTTGTATAGCTGAAGTTATGCAAGTTGCTAACACAGCCTTGATGTGTTGCTCTGTGACATTTACCTTGCTCATCATGTTCTTTCAAGTCAGAATGGGGAACAGTGCAACAAAAGGAAATAACGTGAGGAAAACTGCTAAGGGTTTCGAAGGAAGGATAATGACTTTTCTGTCCTTTGGTGTGATTAAGCACATAAACGCTCTGGGTTTAAGGGCATATTGGTAACTCAGATATTCTGGTATTTGAAGCTGTAGGATATATGTTAGTTTAAATCCAGATAGCCAGGGATTAGTATCAAGGCTTATTTTAAGACAGAAGCCACACAGGATTAAAGGAACTATTTGCTTTTCTTCTTACAAAGAGAGGGTGAAAATAACTCCTGGAGAGCACAAGATTTATGCATCATTTAAGTCCTGTTCTGATGCTAAGTAGAGCACTGTGATGTCTTGCTGCTTAAAGGTGACGTTAACCTAGCAGGGGTACTCCAAGTTGTTTATCTGGCCCCTGTCAAGACATGTAAGAGAACTGAAAGTGTTTCTAAGGGCAGATTTATAGCACCAGAAAGAACCTGGTTAAACTCTCCAAGAATTCTCGACAGGTTATTTGGCAAAACCCTCAGTCCAAGTATTTTATTTAAATATTTATTGAACTCTAATGCTGTTTCATAAAAGGTATTTGTATTATTTAAATGTCCTCCACATGACTATTTATTAATCTTGCTTCTAATCTAACCCTTTTAATCAAGTTCTCTCTAATCTAAATTAAACTTCTGCATTGGGATTATAAAGTTTATTGCCGATTTATATCCTAAATCACTGGCTTTCTACGGTCTTCCAGAATATGATCCAGACTGCAGAAGCCTGGCATGCTGGAGTTTTTGCTGGAGCCTGCACACCAGCAGATGTGCAGTGGTCTTCACTGGACACATGCAGGTTAAACTCCCAGTAAGGTCAATAGCACTGTTACCTTGCTGTTACTAGTGAAACAAAATCTCTGTCTCAGGGAGTTTAAATTGAGCTATATCAGTTATGGTCCTCGAGTCTGACTTCTTCCAAAGGACTGACCAAATAAAGTAACCCAGGATTTCCTATTTAAAGCCCTTAGCTCTCCTTTGAAAAGGAGTGAAACTCCTAGGAATGCATCCTTTCTTGCCATAGAGGCTATGAACAACTGGGAATTCAGTACACCCAACACCCAACTATCCTTAAAAACATGCAGCTACAGCCTGAACTGTATCAAGACCTTCATACACCCATAATAGGCTAGTGTCGTGGTTCAAGCCCAGCCGGCAACCCAGGACAGCTAGATATCTCACTTCTCAGTTTTGGAGTCTTCATTTTTGGAGTCTTCCTCCCCCTCTTACTCTGGGATTTATTACCAGTCTATTGCCTACAAAAAGGCAAGCTCCTTTGAATCATGACACTGAATAAATGCAGAAAATCTAGGAGCTGTGAATGGCTGTGACTCCTGGGATTCTGTGGGAGCAGGAACAGTACCTTCATGGCTATGAATGGCAATGCCTGGCATTCAAGGTACCTTTCCAGCTACCACTGCCCTCTACTTCTGTGGGTCCAGAAAACCCAGGGTCTGCAGGGAAGCAAGAAAGAAGACACCACACCATGTTCAATCCCCAAACTTTTACATTAAAACAGAAAATAGTCACAAATTAGTTCCTAACAGAGGTAAAAAAGCAGGCTTAGTGCATTGCTTTGGGTCTGAGGGATAGATAAATATCACATGCATATATTCTCTGAGGGGTTTTAATGGTTTAGCTAAAGATATGGCACATCACACTGCTTTAGTTCAACCAGTGAAACTTTATGTATATGTGCATACTCTGTACTAGTCTGGGGGAAACCACCAGAATAAGCAAGGTTTAAAGGGGGACACAATTAAACTGGTGCAGCATCATCCTTCTCTGTGTCATGACCTGGTTTTGATACCCCACTGCCTTGTCTGCATCATCATTTACACCTGCAAGAAAAGGGTACCTTACCAAACCAGTAGAGGGATGCTTCTTATCAGATCAAAAGTTCCCTAGGCGACTGCAAAATCAAAGCTAATCTAATAATGCCTTAATGCCTTTCCTGTTAGGTTTCTCATTTTTAAAGCAATCCAGGAAATGGCAGGGACTGTAGGTCAGTATGATTGATCTCCATCAGCCTCTGAGTGTGGGGGTAATTGCTTGTTTGACATTTTTCTGTTTCCACCCAGGTTTCTTAGCTAAGCAAATTCCTCTGCATAAATAATCTCATCAAATGACACAGGGACAAATACTGTCCAGCCTGTACTCTGTGTGCAAGGTGCCAGCAGTGCTGGGGCACTCTATCTGTGGACCTCAGTGAAATGAAACCCTGTCTACATGCCTACTGCCATCTAAGCACAGTGAAGGTCCTTTCTGCTTCCTCCGGTATAAGTGACTCTGGGAGGCTGCAGCAGGCTGGCGTCCTGCCTGCCACAACAGTTGACTCCTACCCAGCCCAGTAAGTTACAGCCCTCAAAGGCTGTCAGCCTGAAAGAGAGAGCACTCAGAGGACACAATACATCATGCATTCACTCCTGACACATGGCAGGTCACTTCTGAAACACGGCAGGGATTGAGCTCCAGTTGTGACACACAAATATAATGTGGGGGCTCTGCAATTGCTCTGCAGTTCACCATTATGGGATGTGTCAAGCTATGGAAAACAGAAGGAGGGTGTGTGTGTGTGAAAATGGATTGAAGGCCTATTTCATTCCTTCTGCCAGATCCCTTGCCAAACATACTAAGGTCTAATTCCTGTTCTTTACTCCTTAAAGGTCTCAAATCAGTGGCAGAGGCTGCATGGAAGAGTATATACTCTACTGCTAGCTGTGGATAAGCAGAGATCGTGTTTGTCTAAGAACTTGCCCTTCCCAAGTAGCACCAGTGGCCTGTCCACAATGGAATGCAAATTCCTCAGGAACATGGAGTCTAGCACACCTGTATGTTTTGAGGTAAAGAGAGGCCACAATGCCACTCACAGACACATGAGAGGGGCTAGGATCCATCACAGTGCATTTGGTTGTCAACTATATTCTAATACCTGCGAGAAACATTGCCTTTTGCTTTGTAAGAATAAGCTTATCTGCTCAAGGTTTTTGTATGATGCATGACTCTAACGCTGTCTACTTTAGTTACCCTGCAAGGCAGGAAATCTGCAGTCTCTCACTGAAATGATAGCAAGTCCCATATTTGCTGTGTATATGTTATGTAAGAGTTACTATTCTGGGTTGTGCTAAATTTAAAAAAGAAATCTATCAGGGGCTCCTACCAGCAACTTGGGCATTGACATGTTCAGGAGGATCTCCTGCTTTGATTAAGCAGATTGTGAACAGAAAAGCAGAGTTTAGAAGCTTAATTTAATTCCCAGTTCAAGCCAAAAGAGAAAATTGCAAAGCCCTAGACAAACTGTCCACAATTCTGTCATTTAATCTATGCCCAGAATACGATTTCAGATCCAGTGACACACAACATTCATAAGGGGGTATAGGCAGCAGGCCACTGAGCTGCTGGCTTTTTTGGGGATGCTTATGCTTCGGCTGGAATAATCAAAATAATGGATGCTGTAACTAGTCAGAGCTTTCCAAGCAAAGGCTTTCCTAGTGCTGAAACCCACACGTGAGTGAAACCCTTGTGTATCAAATGCAGAGAAATCCCATCCTGTTCCGACATGCTGTCAGCATTCACGAGGGTAACTGCAATCTTACTGCTCCAAAGCATTACCACTGCAATTGGTAGATTAGTATGACTGTCAAATTTCAATCCAAAGCGAAGATAAGCAGCATCAGTCAAAAGAAAAGAAGATTTAGAGATGTACAGAAAATTCTTAATTTTTACCTTTTGAACAACACTGAAGCTGTATTGACAAGTTTCAGGTCTGTAGGCTATGAATAGCTGCAAATTGCAGATGCATTACTGAGAAAACTACATAATACAAAAATCTCTGCACTTTTAGAACACTTTCCATTAGCCTAACTCAGAAGGTAACTGCTATTGTCATTTCATGCATGGCATAACTTGCCATAGGGGTCAGTGCCAAAGCTGGGATTTTAATTTAGGACTTTTAACTCTCAGCCAGCCTCAGCTTTGGTCCCTGTGTAAAGTGCTGTGATAGAAAATTATCCTCATGGGGCCAATTGCACCTTCGTAGATTTCCAGTGTGGGGTTCTCCTTCAGGCCAAAAAGGTGTTCAGCTGTTGGGAGAGCATCATCCTGTGTCTTCCTCCCAGGACCCTCCTGGGACTTGCATGATCCAAAATCTATTCATAAAGGAGTGGTCAGGCTTAGGAGGACACGCAGTACCCCTGGAAAATCTCCAGAAAATTATGCATTATTCCAGGCTGTTCCATCTTCCTGTGAAATCACCCTGCCAGAGCATCCAGAGTCGCTTCTGGGGCAGTGGCAGGGCAGAGAAGACCTTCTCATTGCTGCAGCATCCTCTCACAGGTCCCTAGAAGACATCTGAGCTTGCAGCAGCCCGGTTGTCTGCAGGGTAATCCTGTGAACGGATCGTGGAGGCATTTCTTCCCTCCTGCAGATTTTTTCTTGGGAAGGGATGATCTAAGCCCATGTGACTTGGGATTCAATATTTTTGCCCTAATCAAAACTGTCGTGTGCTTCCCAAGTGGAAAAGGAGTGTTGCTTCACTGCTGCTGTTGAGCAGCTGCCTAATAGTCCGTGTAAGGTATATCTCTGTGTCCAAATCCAGGCTTCTTCTTTAAGTAACTTACAAACTAGCCTTTTGGAAATGCCTTCTCCTTATTTCCGTGCCAGTGCTGCCCCCATCACTGGGGGAGGAGGGGAGAAAGCTGAAAGATGAGGTTATGTTCTAGTCATGTGACTGCTGCAGCATCTGTCAACTGTGATACAATTACTAAGCCATAAGTGTGTATTTATGACATTCAAACCTGCTCAGCAAAGCCTCTCCTCTGCTTCTGGTGCCTTCGCCCTTTCTGTACTTACGGATCATCTGAAAAGTTGACTAAGCAAACCCGGACCATGAATTACAAAGCATACATTGTGGTGGTGGTCTGTTATACCGAATATTGCAATGTACCATGAAAATCACATTCTAATTAAATCCTTTCCCTGTCAAAAGCTTCAGGGCAGTCTCTTGGGTGGGACTGTTAGGAGTGGGATATTTAACCTCTGTGTTCCAGGAGAGCTCTGAGCCTGCCAGGCTGAACGTAGTCTCCTGCTCAGAGGAGCTGGTGTTTGAGCCTCTCTTTCCAAGCTGTGTGACTGCATGGGCCTCACCTCAGCTGCAGTGCGGCTGCATAGGATATGCAATCACTGGATAAAGTAAGATTTTTTTTTCAGTGACTGTTGTATGACTACAAGAATAGCCAGTTCTGTTGTGAGTTACGTCAGGAGGTGCAGCAGCACACAGGTGTGTTCTCTCTGTAGCCTGCATTCTGTATTGCAGACTCAAGCATGGCAAGCACAGTGTGTATAGATTCCCATTGTTTATGAGCTTCCATTTTTATTCGGTGATCCATGGCAGAGAAAAATGGGTACTGTCTGTATACTAGGTAAACCCCTAATTTTTAGAAACATATATATATTTAATTACATATGGTTCAGCAACATCCTATTGGATACCAATAATCCTATTGCTTGCAAGTAGTACATTCAGCAGAACTGTACAAGTCCTTAGAGATGAGCCCCTGTAGGACACAAGTTTACTCACTATAAAAAATATATTAGCTAAATGCAGACTTTTAAGGAAAAATGTAAATACAATTGTTCCATACCAAAGTTCAGCGAGCTCAACTTTTTATCATCAACAGGGGCCAAGGTCGGTGCTCAGGGAGTATTTTTCCCTGAAGAGTGTTTCTTCTCCTACACTGTGGCACCTTTTGGCAAAGTTGTGCAGTTTCCTGAGTCAGAGGATGCATTTGGATCATCACATTTAATGGGCAAGGATGGAATCATCCTCCACAAATCTTTCCAATCTTTTTAAAGCCCATTTTTGCTGCCACAACAACTGATGGCTGCAAGTCCCACAACAGTATTAAGCACCATATTAAAGCAATTGTTCTCAGTTTGTTTAAAAACTGCTGCCTGGTAATTTCCTTACATTCCAGTTCACATCAGTTCACATTTATCTCATACATTAAGCACCATAAAACTATTAGTCACATTTGATGAGTAGTAAGCTGATGCATATACATGACTCCACACACAGCAGAGAGTCAGAGAGGAAAGTAGGGAAGCCATTGAACTGGTGGGGAGAAAGACTAGGATCTTTGATGAAAGCATTTGCAATGTCTCTGACACTGGTACTGGTGATGTAGGAGATTAGTTGTACACTGTAGTTACTCCATGATAACAATTATATACCCCTGAAGGACAGAAGAAATCTGGTAGAGGGAGAATGACAGAAGAAACATGGTAAAGGAGGAACTCAGAACTTCTAAGGCTCTTGTAGCTGTTGATGGGGAAGGGTGAACAAAGGAGAAAAAAATCACCACAATTGCCTTCAATGTTCTGAGTCCCTTCTGCTTCTGAAGGCCACTGGAGAGAAACTAAAGATCTCAGCTCTAAGCTCCTTCCTGTATTCTCTAGCTTGGAGGAATATGCTTATTCTGGTGGCAGTGAGCTGAAGGACAGGCTAAGGACCACAAGTAGATGAACATACTGAAGTATCAGGATGTGTTGGCCAATAATGCTTCGAGATGGAAATGCCAATCACTGGGAAATTTGTGATCACTGAGTAATTTTTACAGAGCCTTTACAGAGCCTACAAAAATTGGCAGAGACTAATTGATTAAGATAATATATAAGGGATAGACTTCTGTGAATTTTGGAAAGGGAGAACTTAAAAATGGGCCTTGAACACAACTTGCTAGTAAAATCCTTAGTGACTGACACAACTCTGATACAAGTATCAATAACAGCCAGAATGAGACCATCTTTTACACAGCCAAATTTGAATCAGCCTCATCCAATTCTTTAGCTTTTAAATTAGAACGTGTTTGAATGTGAGGGATGCAACCAACAGGGACAGCAATTACATCATATCCCTTGGCAGAAAATGGAATCATATGTCTGTAGACATTTGATATATGGGAAAATTCAAGGACAAAACCAGCAGAAAACAAGAAAGGGTTTCATATACTCTCCTAGGTAAAGCTGTCTACTAGGTGTCATGTAAAATGCAGCTTGAAAGCTGAAGTCATCCTCGCAGTATTTAATGGATTAAGAAATGGTGTCAGGCCCATCATCTTCTCATTTTGGACGGTTAAGTGCAATTCAGGCTGCAGGCTGTGAGTTCTGCCTGCATCAGCTCTAAGTTTGGTGTGCACTCTTCTGTTCTTTGCTTTTCTCCTTGTTGGTTGTTACTCTCCTTTTGCATTCTGCATCCCTGTGGCATAGACTTTTCTTACACTGAAACCTCCTCAAAGAAGGCAATGTCTTACTGTAGGCCATAATACAATAGAGCCTCCAACTGCAGCAAGGTCTCCAGGAGTGTCTTTCTTTGTGTATATTTTCTTTCACATTTGTTAAATAAGCTGTGCAAAAAGAGAGATTTCCAGATGCAAGAAATTCTCTGAGAGCTTCCTTAATAGAAAAAGCTTTTGATGCTTGAAAGAGCATAGTAACAAGTTGGCACTGCATCTAAGCCTTTTATAACAGTTTAATTCACACCCTCACTCCAAATGTAAATTAATCCAGATTGGGAAATGTTGGTAAATCTGAAGCAATACATGTAATTTGGTACTAGTATAGGGATGGGGAAGGAAGAATAAAAGAGAATAGCCTGCTCAAACACTTACATGAGCATTAGGCCAATTTTTTTTAAGCCTTCTTGAGCCTAATCGTACTGCTAACCCCAACAATCAGAAACTGAGAGTCAGACCCCAGACTTCCATCCTTACACCTGCTGAAAATTCCTCTAGTGTTTAAAACTTTACAGTTCACCTTTCCACCTTTTCTTCACAATCAGGAGGGCGAAAATTTTAATGAAACCAAACTTAGCTAGGACTTACGAAATTATGACTCCAGAGCACAGATTTTGAGGAAAAATAAACCCCTCCACGTTCTTAATAAAGAGAATATGGTAGAAAAATACGATTCTTGCAAAAAAGAGCTTGCTATGCATAGGGAAAACACACACATACAGAGTCACATCTGGAAATGCTTTGTTCCCCTTGCGTGGATATTCTGTAAAATGGATGCATTTGTTTTGGGTTTTTTTTTAAACAGAATATTCCTTCATAATGATGGCTCTTTAAAAACCAGGCCGCTTCCCATTAAAATGTTCCTAGGCATACCCCAGCAGAGCACAAAGGCTGGCACCCTGCAGTCAGTCAGACAGGTGGCAGGGCACTTGCATAAAAGCTTCCATTAGCATAAGCACTCCTCTTCTGCTTCTGCTACTGCTTTTTGCACTTAACTCTTTTCCATCCATCTTTGAAAGGATGGGTGGATCAGGCCCCTAACCTGGGACTGGAGCTGTCTGGGGGGCGAGTCCATGTTTGTACAGGTGATGCAAATGAAATTGAAGGGTTTTGGTTACTGCAGATCACCATTTGAGAAATGCACAACGTAACAAACGACTGATTCACTGTGGCTACAAGAGAAGTAAATGAAGTTATCAATAATTTTGCAGTCCTTGTTAATGCAGCACCACTGCATGCAGCCACACAAAACTGACTTCCACATAACTATGCTACATCCAGCTCTGCTGCTAGGAAAAGACTTGAGGTTATTAACTCGGTCAAAATTGTCTGTGATTTTGGGAGTACTATGTAAGGTCGTTCGTAATTATGCAGCGTTACTATCTTAGGGGAAGGTGGCCTATATTACTTCCCTCTGGTGTCTTTACTATGCACTGTTATTTCTGCAAATGCTTATGTTCTAAGTTCCTGTCTGTCTCTCTGGGTTTCTTGTGGTCAGTAAGATACTAGAGATCCACACACAGGAAGCAGCAACTTCTTTCTCTTTTGTAGCTGGAGGACAATGCAGAGTGCAGTTCCCTGTCTGAAAACATTAAGCAGAATTTTCTATTGGCTTTTTGGATAATGTGAAGCAGGATGACCAGTAAGGGAACTGGGATTTGTCTGAAGCCAACAGACACATCTAGAACAACTCATCAGGCCTGAAACTGAATAGATTTACAACCATTACTCCCAGCATTTTGGCAGTCATTCCAGTGAATGAATGATCATATCACGTATTTCTGGGAAAGGAAGGGGCACAAACTGGAACATGTGAGAAGATGTCCAGTTTCATTTAAGAATTTTTGCATACAAAACCAAGCCCATTTTGACATGGGAAGAAACAGCACTCTGAAAATATTTTGCCTGGTTCCAATCACACTTAATCACTGGTTGCCACAGAAATCTTCCTCAGGGGAATGCTGGAGTTGTCTGTGCCTGAAATCCTTCTGCTCCTCTCTTGCACTGCTCAACAGCACAAAGGCCATGTAAAATTTATTTCTAAAGCAGGGCCTGCTTTGTTTGGATTTATCCACTGACCAAATTCAGACATCACAGGAGCTGATGCAACTGAGCTGACCCATGCCACCACTGAATTCTTTTCAAAGTCTATTACTGTAAGGTAAAGTCTAGATCCATTTTATCTCCTTGAGCTCTTGCTATCGTGCGGCATCAACTGTCACTTTCTGATGATGGTTTAATGGGTGGAAGGAGCAGTGAATTTGGTAGCAGTGCACTCCATGCATATTCACAAATACATCAACTGCTGAGGTGTTTTGTCATTCCGAAGTTGGCATAATACCAGCTTTCCAATTGAAAACCTTACTTCATGTTATTCTTTAAAATTTTTATTGCTTGAATTGACCTTTAATGTATTTTTTTCCCCTCATTACCACAGCTTTTCCAGCCATCCTGGGAGGAGGGTTTTCAGGTTATGGAATTGGAAGGTCAGGAAGGTTGTAGCCACCTTTAATAAGAGACAGCTGTGGCATACAGATGGTGGAGGTGAAGTGTGCATCCCCTGTTTCCACTGACACCACTGATCCTTCACCCCATTATCCTCTCAACATCCTATTTTAGAGATGTAGAACTGAAAAAGCAAGTGATGAGTTCACAGCCGAGTTTTGACATACCTTGGACTGCAGGTTAGATTACCTATAGTCCTAGGTCAAAACTTCAGCTTCACTCTGTCTTTCATGCATATGCAGCTGGGATCAGAGTTTTAAAAGGTGGTCATGTACCACACAAAGAGCCCACTCAGGTACTTCTGAAAATTCAGCTGTAAAATGTGCCAGTGAGATCCACTGAGTATTTTGGGATAACTCTTTTTCTCTTTTTTTTTCCCCAAAAAGGTAGTAGCTGAGCTCTTTTGAAAGCTGGTGCAGTGTTTGCAGCTTCCAACAGTCATACATACATTTTAAAAAGCTAGTTTCTTTACATATACCTGCTTAAGTAGCCTGCTCATCCTTAGCTCCGTGTTTTCTGACTGCCACTGAAAACAGAACCTGAGAAAGCAATAAAGAAAATAACAAAACAGTGGTGAATGCCATTACTGGTATAAAAGAGCCAGTCCGCAGGAAAATGTTCAAAACCAAACCCCACATCCCCAGCAAAGGAGAAAAAAAGGCTTACAATTCCCTCATGCATCTGGTCCCTATGGGAAACTTCAGGACTCCGGTAGCTTCAGATTTTTTAACTCATCCTGAACCACAGTCTAACACATTGCAAAGGTGCTCTCTCAAGCCGTATTTTGATGATCAAGGAAAATGAATTTCAGGTCCTTAAAGCATCTCTCCTTGTTACTGGCTGACAAAACCCCTTAATTAATGCAGAGTTAGGATTTCCTGGCAGTAGCTGGAGCCCTTGTAAAACATCAGCTTCAGCAAAATACAGACTTTTGGAAGCCAGGAAATAAGGTGTTCAGGTCAACATTCAGGCAACCTTTATTTTTCCCCCCTGGGAGCTGGCAATAGGAATAGAGAACTGTCAGTTTTGAGTATTGTTCTGCCAAATGGTACAAGACTTCAATGAACTATAATAATAGGGAAGATGGGAGGCCATACCTCTCAGGTGGGACCTCATCTCCACAGTGCTCATCACTTAGGCAGATGGGATCCAAAGAATAACACATATACTTTTACATTTATATACCCCAAGACAGCTGCATACCTCTTTTCATGATTGCACTCTGTGCATTGAATCAGTGTTGGGAGACAGCTGGTTTAGCCACTGGCACTTGTGCAAAGTGAAGTAGGGAAAATATTCAGTGGGCTTAATACCATATATATGACTACATACTGGTGTTTAGTGGGAAAGGTGTAATTCAATTATTATGGAATTGTTTCTAGGAAATTGGGTTGGAGTATGCATGTAAAGGAAGCATCACTGTAAATACAGACCACTTTTCCAAAAAGAAGGTGTGCCTCTGCTGTAGTAATTCTATACTGTGTTCTCTGAAAGACATTCACTGAAAAGGTGAATTATTTCCATTACAGACATATTGAGGCATTACTATAAAGCTTGGACTTAATATTGCTTCATTCTCCCCTGTATTTCCTGGTTTCTCAGAGGTTTGAATTATGCTCAGCTTGACTTTCAGGAAGCAAGTGAGCAATCTTAACCATATGTTAGCAAATCTTTTCAGCAAAGCAATGTTTTTCATAGGGTCATTTTTTCTGTAGATCTTAGAAGTTCTTTAAGTGCTTGTAGTTACTACTGCAAGAACAGCACTACTGAAATGAAGTAAAGGGAGCCCTGTGACTCTGAAGCCCTGTTCTCTCCCTTATTTTGTGGGAGGGGGTTGTCACCACTCACTGAAATATTTGGAAGATGAAGTCATCAACAGTGTGATGAGAGAATCCTCAGAAATTATGGTTCCATGTAGATTACAAGAAATGCCTAAGAAGGAAACGATGGGTCTGTCCTTTTCTCCCTCCTCTCCACTTCTTACTAGAAATGCATAACCCTGCCTAAGAAAATTTTGAGCACACTCTTCCAGCCCTGTGAAGCCATTAGCTTTTTAGAAGCTATTAGCATTTAAGGAGTTTCTCATACTTCACAGCGAGCTGCTTATAGCCCATCCTCCCCTTCATGTGCTAGATTCCCCGAGTCTGGATTTCTGTCCTCTGGCCTGTTTCTGAACCCTTTCCAGCATTCTCTACATGGCAGATTACAGGACAAGTTGTTGAAAAGGACAGCCAAAGAAGGACTTACCCTTTCCCTCCTAGTGCAGGGTGGGCTGGTTCAGGTCCTAGAGCAAGACTGAGCAGTGGGATGCTGCAGAGTCCTCCACATTCACTTCTCCTGTTCTCTGCCATCCACCCCCATTTCCCAGTATCCCATCCATCACCATTCTTTACCTCCTCGTAGCACTAGACTTTACTTCACTAGGAAGCTGATAACTGGCCTGGGTTTAAAAATAGCTATATTTCCCTGAGTGGAACATCCTCAAATGAAGAAAGAAGTTTGTTTCAGCATTTGGCTTTACAAAAGAATGAAGATTAACTAGTTTAGAGGCTTGCTTCTGTCTATCAAGCAGATCAAGAATCAGCTTCAAAGAAGCTGATGAAAGAAGTCCAGACTACATGAAAATTCAAACCTAAATACAGACTTCATCAAAGGTAATTTTCTCATTCTTCTGTCTTCTTCCATTTCATGCAGCATCCTTCACCCTACTTTGGCTCTCCCTCTCTTTTTTCCTTCCTTTCTCCCTAAGGAATCTTCTTCTCCAACTGTAGCACAGTAGTGTTATATTTATTTTCTTCCTTACTTTCCTAAGAGGAGCTGCTAAGTAGCATGCTCACAAATTCGTCAGTAAACACTGATTTGAGTGGTATTACAGGAGTCAGCGTGAGATAGATAAACCTGGAGAAATCAAGAAAAAGATTAGGTAAGACCTTAAGAAATGGATTTTAGGAAAACCAATCAAATTCACAGTCATTCCTTAGGACAGAGAAACCTGGAAAGCACAGCATGTACCCATGGCTTGTATCAGCCTGATCCTGTCTATTTTAACCCTGAGTTCATTCACTTGCTCTCCTTTTTACTCATTCATAGAAGAGAATCTGTTTTCCACTCTATATTTGAGCAGTTCCTATTCAAATCAAACAATTAAGGACACAAGAGTCTATTGTGATACAGTAGAACAATTACTAATAATAGTGTGGCAATACAGCACTGTTGCAAAATTGGATGTATTCCTGGAATATATATCTAAAAGAATCACAGCTCCAAAGTGGCCAGCACTTGTTGAGCACTAGGTTACACTTGCACCATGACGTTGGAAACTGACAGAGAGATTTCAAGGATTAAAAGGTATTCTAAGTAAGAAAGGAACATGTTCTCTTACCATGCTTTAGCATGCCATGAGCATGAGGGAGTGCATCAGCATCTGTGCAGAGGATAAAAATTCACTTTCATCACCATTTCAGAGGTTTTTCTTTGTCCTAATCAGGAATGGAACCTGAACATTTTGAAATGCCTTAAAAAACCCAGCCAAACAAAAAACTTCTAAAAGAAAAATAAAGCTAATTAAAATGTTTAATGATACCACCTCTTAGTTTATGCAACCGCGTATTCTAACATCTTGCTAACTTAAATTGAAACCAGAGTGATCTAGAATTAGTGATTTAGATTGCTCTAAAAATATAAAAACCTGGATGTGTCGAAGAACATTTTTCTGTCTTTCTTAAAACATTTTAATGAATTCACATGAATTCAAAAAGTATTCACCTCAAAGGAGCTGCCTTTTCAGGGCAAATGGGCCCACTGGTGTGTTTCCTGTGACCATCTTTAAAGCTCCTGCACTACAGGTATTAAGAAAAAGCACAGAGAGGAGTGATTGTGACACTTTCCAGAGGCTAGTGCTAAATTCATTTTTAAAACACTGTCCCTCATTCTCAGCAATGGGCTCTAGTTTTGGTCCTGGTGCCACTGTTTAGCTCTAGTCAAGAAAACACTCCCATCTCAAGTTACATCCATGCAGAAGGGAAGGAAATTATTTAGGGTGGTTAATAAAGTGTCACAAGCTGTAATAGCATAACCAAGTAAGATGACACTGTTCAAAAGACCTGTGCAGGAGCTTCACATATAATGGACCACGTTAGGTTGTTTCCTGAACAGGACAAGTGTTGTTTCCCCAGCTTATGACATTCAGCCCCATTCCAAAAAGAGGATCACTATAGGTACAGTAATTGCTCTCACAATCAGAAGACTACAGCAGATGACCTAAAATGGGTCATCCTGGTTTATTCTGATTTTATGCATTGTTTGCCTTTGCCTGGAGACACCACTGTGTTCATGAAATGCATTATGAGGAAAGCAGGCAGTCAGGATGCTTTAAACTGGGAGGAAATTGGTACCACTGCTCTTCCAAATGATTAAAACAAAATTTGGGGATAGAGCAGAAACTGACATTCAGAAGGAATTGAATCTGCAGCTATTGAATTGCCTATCCATTTCTGACACATTAGAAATATGTGATTTGTTTCCTTCATATCAGCTGGGATATAGAAACATTCTCTGCCTTACATAATCTTGGGCAGAGAAGCAGAATTGTAACCATCAGATTCCTAAGTTGTAAAAATGGTGTTCTCACCATTTATGACAACAGTAAATCATTCTGACCGAAAGCAGGCTTGCGTTGTGTCCATTCAAGTGTTACCTTCTGCTGCCTGGGGACAGCTCTGCTCGAGAACAAGAGATTGATTGGTCTGAAAGACAATATGCTGCAAACAGGGCAGTCAGATGGCATCGCCCTTTCCACTGACCTTCCTAAAGACTCAACATTCCTTTTAAGTCTAAAAGTTGTTTCCCAGAATGGTAAGCCATGGCTCCAATCTTCCACAGAGAGGGATGCCTGAAAAATGAATTCTCTGATGAACTTTGTGGGACTAATTGGAGTGTTTTTCACACATCGCTTTGAGCTTTGGCTGGAACATGGCATTTTTAGGTGTGTTTTCTCAAATACTGGCTACTCCCATGAAGCTATTTCACCCAACACAGGAAGATGTCCACCTGTGTAGTGAGATGCATGGCCACTCTCTAGTGGCGCACATCAGTCCGGTGACAAAGTGAGGCACCGCAGCTTATTTAGCAGGGTGAATGAGAGGATTTGGAGAATGAAACATGGGAGTGCAGTCACAACACACAGCAGAACACCTGATGAAAATGACCATACTGTGTTAACTTAACCGCAAAGCTAGAGACATGTTAGTAACTGAGATGGACAGATTTATCTTCTCAAACTGTGTTGAATTTAGATGATTAACAACACCTATTCCCTGGTTCCATAGACCAAACAGGTCTTTGGGTGCTTACTGAGGCCTGGCTCCATCACCTTCTCTTCTATTTTTCCCACGGCTGGTAACGCAGGACTTTGTGATTCTGCTTCATGGTCCCACTCCATGTTCTCACTTTCAGAAGCTTGTATACCACAGAAACTGCTTCCCAGAAATGCTCATCTTCTGTTGTCCAGTGGCACGGTCGTCTGTGGGGTTTCACTAGACTTGTGTCCTCATGGGCTGCCCATTATTAGACACACTTTGCTCCATTACTGACCTCAGTTATTTGGAACAGGCCTTAGGGGCAACCCAGCTACATTACTGTGAGTGCTCAGTCTCCTATCACAGAGTCACAGAATGGCCTGGGTTAGAAGACCTTAAAGAACATTTAGTTCCAACCCCCTGCCAGGGATGGGGCAGCCACAGCTTCTCTGGTGCCAGCGCCTCACCACCCTCACAGTAGAGAGTTTCTTCTTAATGTCTCATCTAAATCTCCCCTCTGTCAGTTTAAAGCCATCGCCCCTTGTCCCCTCCCTACATGCCCTTGTAAAAAGTCCCTCTCCATATGCGTAGAGAAGCCTACAAAGCAAAGCAGCAGTCCTACAAAGCAAAGTTTTAATTCCTGAAATGAAAAAAAAAGGACTGTTTAGCACTCATATGTGACACTAAAGCCACTGTTCAGTGCATAAGGTAGAACTAGTCATAAAATGCTCTTAAGAATTGGGTTTTTTTGTGAAAAAATTGAACTGTTTTCCATTTTATAACCACTTTATAGTAAACAATAGGAACTAAAAATACATTTTAAATATCACTAAGTGCAAAAGAGTTTCCTTTGAACATTTCATACTGATTTATTTTACTGAAGAGTTTCCTTTGAACATTTCATACTGATTTATTTTACTACCTTATGAAAGAAGTTAGAGAAAAATGGTTAGATTTAGTGTCTTTAATAAAGATATTTACAATGATATTTGTCATAGGTAGGTAATTATTTTAACACTTTTTATGTTTGTACAGCTGAATAATGGAAGTAGATTACACAGAACAGATTGTTCATCTACCTGAAAGATAGATGTGATTCCTGGTAAGGTATTCATTGTGCCAAGATACAGCTGAGTCGAATTCCTCCGCCGAGCCATGTCAGTTGACCCCAGCAGAGGTTCTAATACATTCTTAGGGAGCTGCTGAAATGCAAAAGAGTTCAAGAGAAGACATCAATTTCCAGGAACACTTGGTGAGTGCATCACTCCTTATTACACTGCTGTGGGTGCCTGCTGGAAAACGACATCTGCAGAGGGTGAAAACAGGCAGTAAGAAATATGCTGTGGATGAAACCACCCAAGCACTTAAGAGTGCTGAGCCCCAGTGTGTGATTCCATGGGGCTGTAGGGCTCTTGTGAGGCTCTGTGAGGTCCCACAGCTACATGATTCCCTGTGGCTGTGCGACCAGCCAGGCGAACATTTCAGTTTACCAGTTCCCTATCTTCATTCAGTCTAAACACTCAGTGCAGACTAATTGGCCATCCATTGTCTGAGAGAGACTGGATGAGAATCATTTGGCTGAGATTGTGCAAGTTCAAAATTACAGGACTGCAGAAGCAACACTAGCAACTAAGCAAGCAGCAGACCAGAGGACGTACTTCCCACCCGCTGCGCAGGCATTGGCCTGGGATGCTGCTGCCCAGGGATGCAGGTGTTGGGTGTTCCTAAATGTGTAAGTGGTGGGTTGCCCAGAGAAGCTGTGGCTGCCCCATCCCTGGCAGTGTTCAAGGCCAGGTTGGACACAGGGGCTTTAAGCGACCTGCTCTAGTGGAAGACGGCCCTGCCCGTGGCAGGGGGTTGGAATTAGATGAGCTTTACGGTCCCTTCCAACCCAAACCAGTCTGCGATTCTGTGAAAAGTGAGCAGGTGACCTGGGCCACTGAGTATTTGCGTGCTTTCAACTCCCTCAGGGGGTGGCTGGGAACCTCTAAACTCAGGTAGCATGAGTAAGGTTGCTGTAAAGCAGTTCTCCTGGATCTAGTTCAAACACCTCCCATCCCCCTCCAAAATAGCTGCTTGTGCAGAACAGACCTGCTTGTGAGGAAAATTTGCTCTCTGGGAGGCCTGTGCACCGAGTCCTGTGCTGGCTGCCAGATGATTTCTTGGTAAATCCAGCTTTCTTTTAGAGTTGGCATCTTCCAAAGGGCTGAGGAAATACGTCCTGGGGCAGCCTGTGTCTACTTATGGGCCTGGGTTGATGCTCTCTGGATGAATCAGTAGGAGATCACAGCAGAACAGCCTTGGATGGCCCGCTCTTCCCTTCTGCAGTACGAAGGCACAACAGTTTGGTTGGCTAAAGCTGAAAAACTTGAAAAGTAATAACTTTTCTATTTTGTCCTGATTGAAAAGGTGTTTTATGGGATATCCAGGTAAGCTTTGTGCAATGTGGGATTTGCATTTATTTTTCCCCTCAAGCATGTCAGATCGAATAGAAACACAAACCATACAACAAAGAGGTCTCCTTGTGTTTTGCGCTGCTGCGTGCTGTCTTTTGTCGTGATTTGCAGCCTAAATCTACAAAAAATGCAGGCTAGGAAAGGCGATTGTTTTCTGTCTGACAGGTTTCACACAATTTGACAATGTGAAGTTGGAAGCCCTTGCCACGGAATGGTGGGGGGTTTGCCACTGACATTAGTGGGAGCACGACTTCGCTTGTTGTTCAGGCTGTACCTACTCTCTTTAGATACTGTCCTCTGGTCCTTTTGACTTTCAAATGAGTGCTGAAGACTTTAAACCACACACGTGGGTGTCCTTAAATATACGCCCCCTCCTACATTTCAGACCCAATACAATAACCTCAGCGTAGAAAATAAAATATCCTTCCTCTCCGCGTTGATTATTTCCATACTTACGGGCTCACTCAGGGGGTTATGCCGGAGGATGCGACCGAAGTTTCCTTTGTACGTACAGGGCGATGGTGGGCGGACAGGACGGGACGAGAGG
>NW_009933853.1:1640-4748 GCF_000696875.1 Nestor notabilis | reverse complement strand
GTCTGGTGCAAGCCCAGGTTCTCCTCTTTGGCTTGGGCGAGTTTTTCTAGGAAGAAAGAAAAACCAAGACTTAAACCACGTTATTTTCTCTTTAAATAACCCCGTGGTTACTTACCTTCGCGTTTGGGACACCGCTGTAACTGCATTCACAAAATGGCCCAGTTTCTTTGGTTAACTGCTCTGTCAGTGAGGTTTTTGGACATGTCTTACATGTCATGTGCCATATTTAACATGTAATTTACATCCTTCAGGGTTTTTGCTGTCCCAGGAGTGTTTAACCCAGCAGACAGAGCACCGCCAGCGCACACTGGACACGCTCAGAGCTTTCTGCTGCTATGTGCATCCACTGAAGTTCAACACGACCCCAGGCGTGGGGTCCTGCCCCGGCACCACCTGCGCGTCCTCGCTGTGAGGAGCTGGTGCCATGTTCAATATCATCGCTGTGGGTTGTAGGAGAGTTCTACAGAAGCAAAGCCCAAAGCTGACAGGTCGAGGTATCTCGGTTTTATTGAGCTCGGTTCTTACAGAGGAGGCGGAAGGGGCGCCTGTGGCGGCTGCACAGAAGGGACAGGTTTTACAGGCAAGAAAAGCGTGAAGAGACGCAAGGGGCAGAGCGGCCCAGCCCGGGTGAAGGTCACAGAGAGGTCATGTCGTTGAGAGCATGGTCAAGCTCCTCGCTGATGGCTTTGTACTTCAGCTTCTGAGCGTAGAGCTCGTCTATCGGCCCCAGGGCAGAAGGCAGGTTGCAGCAAGAAAGGTGGAAGAACAGTCCAGAGAAGAGGCGGACAGCAGAAGATGCGCAGCAGGGAAGTCGAGGCAGCAGAGAAAGAAGTTGGGGAGGGAAACAAGAGAAGGAAAGATGAAGAGCTGAGCGCCAGTATGGAGCAGGGAACCCCCCAGCTGCAGAGCAGGAGCTTCCTCTACGCCTCCCTTTTTTTAACCTTACACAGTCATTTTTCACTTATGGAATGCAGCAGTTTGTGATCCTGTTGCACCAGAAGGGCCCAGGAGCCCCCAGATCTGGGAGTTGGTCAAACCTGGGTCAGTGTTACCAGCTTCTCAAAAGAGAACCTCCATCAGGAGAACTCCCTCTGCCCACGGGCACAGCACTGATGGACATGTGGGGCCTGATGCATTCCACTGTCCTTGCCGCTCCCAAAATTTTGGTTTCTGACTGGAAACTGCCCACTTTTAAAGGAAACTCCAGGAATTTCGTACCTTCCAGGTCATCAATAGACTTTTCCAGTTTGGCAACAGTTCTCTCTGCAAATTCAGCACGAGTTTCAGCCTAGAAAAAATTGAATCAAGTAACTGATGCTGTTAAAACCACGGTGCCAAAATGCAATTTGAGGCTGCACAAACTTACCTCTTTAAGCTTGTCAGAGAGAATCTTGATTTCTTCTTCGTATTTATCTTCTTTTTCCGAGTACTGTGAAAACAATAAACAGTCTTTAAGGGAAGCTGCAGCAACAATAACGCGTGTTTATGAAGCCGTGACCTATTTATAACCACTTTTCCTTTTCCAGCAGTTCCACACTTCCCTCCTCCTCCTAGAGACATTTCAGGCTCCGGATCATAAACCCCCATTTTAAGAAGGGGGATGTCCACGTTCCTTCATGTGTCATCTTGCCCCTTGATAGGCACATGAGCCCGTGCAGCGCAGAAAGAGGTGAACAGGCGAGAGCATGGAGCCTTCCAGAGCCAGGAACAACTGATTCTCGAAATCCAAGTGTTATGAGGAGGGCAAAACCCCCAAAAAGAGCAAGATCAGGAAATCAAGAGCAGCCACTGGCTGTGGGAAAGGACATGTAGGTCCTGGCTCAAAGTTGTGTCACAGAGAATCACCCAATGACTGCCCTGGGTTTGGGCAGTGCAGCCCTTCCACCGCCCCTCTCTTATTTACAAGCTCTGACTTTGCCCCTGTCCCTTCATTTAGTGGCAGAACCCACCTTTTCAGATTGAGCTTCCAAAGACTTCAGGTTATTGGTGACATTCTTTAACTCCTCTTCAAGGTCACTACATTTACTACAGGGAAAAAGAAGAATAAATCACTGTTGTCCCTGTTAGGACCTCACATGATTTTTCAAGAAGTACAAAAATACAAGGGAGGGAGTTATTGTAATCAATAAATCTGAACGGAGAAAACTGGGTGTACGCAGGGTATAAAAGAGCTTTTCTACCCACACGACATGCCTGCCTACCAGGAATAGGTTTTTCTACTAGAATACACTGTGCTCTAAAGCGCTTCCATGTAGATGAAGTTACTCACACTTCAGACACCTCTGCACGCTCTTCAGCTCTTTCCAGTTCACCCTCCAAAATAACCAGTTTACGGGCAACCTGTGAAGAGAAAATGACAGTTCTGGAGCCAGGCTGGAATTTCTTAGGTGTTTCTCCCAAAGCACCATGCTCATCCTTTCCCTCTGACTGAAGAAATTAGGTTAACACCTACATGCACAGCCAGGGCAGCCTTTTCCCCAAGTAAGTTACATTTCTGTGGCGTTTTTAGTATTAAATATCTAAGATGTTCCCTTTTGGGAACGTTCCCAAGTTGAACTATCACACAGTGAGGAGTGTACAAGGAGCGAGTAACGTGAAGAGTAACAAAGCTGTTCCCGGTTCTCCTCTGTGTTTAACCCTTCCCTCAGCCCTTTTACCTCCTCGTATTTGCGGTCAGCCTCTTCGGCGATGTGCTTGGCCTCCTTCAGCTGCATTTCCTGGATTTCCATTTTCTCTTCATCTTTCATTGCTCTGTTCTCAATAACCTTCATTCCTCTGCAGAAGTCAAAGCAAGGGTGTTTAATGGAGAAGCATTTTAGCCCTTTTATTTCAAAGGTCCTATGGTAGAATTCAGTATTTAGACCCAAAATATCCTGTTCTGCCCACACCATCCCATTCCTCAAGGTTAACAGAATTACCTGTTCAAGCTTAGAGGAATAGGTTCGGAGTCGCTGACCTGCCATCCACATTGGCACATGCAGATACTAATTTATACAGGAGTATTTGATTCATATTGTTTTGTTTTACAAGAAAGGAGGAGGAGGAACCGTACCGCTCACTCTCATCCGCTGCCTTCTCAGCCTCCTCCAGCTTCTGCAAGGCTGTGGC
>NW_009933853.1:376-1609 GCF_000696875.1 Nestor notabilis | reverse complement strand
AAGGCGGGGGCCCAGCCGCTCCTGGGCACGATCCAGCTCCTCTTCCACGAGCTGGATACGCCTGTTCAGAGCCGCCACCTCCCCTTCAGCCTGTTGGGAATACAACCACCAGACCCAGGTCATGGATAAGCCACTCACCCACCCTCTGTCAGATGTTCTCAACTCATGCTCCCTTAAACCTGTGCAGGCTTCCCCTGAGCACACCGAGGAAACTTCCTCTTTCCCAAAGCTGCTTTTTGTTTGCTTAAACAAAGGTATCTCAGGAATTTAAAGGTATGAAGTATGTGCTGCTCCTTTCTTTCCTAATGGTACTTATCATTCCTGCCCTACAACAAAGGACTCATCTCCATGGAGAAGTATTTTCAGATCCCGGTGCTGCATTTACTCTGTAGGATTCCAGAGTTAAAACCTGAACTGTGTCCATCATGGCTTGTTCCCAGAACCTCACAGCAGATTTCTCTGCCCTTGGTTAAAGCCATTTCATTCTCTTTACGTGCTCAGCTGGGCAGATGCTGTTGGCGTCAGCATTGGGGAGTCCTGCTTTGTAACATAAATAGGGCAAAAATGAGATGGGTTCTTAAAATAAGTTCACTTCCCCTTTTCACTGCTTCCTGTAGTAGTTAGGGCGTTCAGCAGAAAGCAGTTCTTATAAGAGCTGTTTCTGTGTTACTGAATAAACTGCAGAGTAATTGGGAACACTATTAATGTTTAAAAAATAGACTAGGTAAGAAATGGAGGCTGCTGGGAGAACTGCTCACATGGAGACCACTCCAACAACTCAGTGTCTCTAAAGACATGGTGGTTATTACTATACTGCTCCTTTAAACGCTTGTTATTTGAAGGAAAATAAAGCCCTACTTTTTAACTGCCAAGTTTGTGCACTGGATTGTCCCCAGTCTAGGCACGACTGCCACAGATAAAATTAGCTTTTAATTATTCTCTTTTAAACACTTTTATGGGCTACAGATCCTGGAAGGGTCCTTGTTTGATGCGTTACGTTAAACACTTAGGAAAAGTAACTTGACTGGTCCCCAACTGCTGCTCCTAAGCTGGAGGAAGTGGTTTCCATTCGCAGCTGCACCATCTTGGAAAGGATTTCAGTGACTGATCCAAATGGAAGCTGACCCAGGATTCCTCTAGTCATCAATTACCCAGCATTTCATTTGTTTTCTACCCAGTGCTGTGTGTTTTAACTTTCTCGATTTACACACAAAGCATCCATCATGGAGAAAA
>NW_009933853.1:0-361 GCF_000696875.1 Nestor notabilis | reverse complement strand
CCTGCAGCTCCTTCCACTAGCCGGGGCACTTTTAAGATGGTTTAATTAAGCAAGATTCCAAAGCTGTGGAGACGGGGCACTGGGAAGCTGGAGTTCTGGCTCCACCTCTCCCAGCAGCAGCCCGCAGTCCTTATACGGTAAAACTAACTCGCTGACATGCGATAAAATAGCAGGAAGATGCTGGGAAGGCTGATCACACACAAATCTTAAGTGAAACCAGCTGTCCGGCCCCGGGAGAGCCGCCCGCTAGCGGAGAGTTCTCATTTCTCTGGGAAAACCAGGAGGGAAAGTTATTTCTCAGCAGTCCGGACATTTCCCAGCTGTGCTGGAGCCAGCGGTGCGGCGCCGAGAGGCGGGAACT
>NW_009933852.1:0-7833 GCF_000696875.1 Nestor notabilis | reverse complement strand
ACAACATCATACCCCTGAGAATTTCTTAGGAGGTGACTGCAGAGGTAAACTGCCTGCTATTGAAGATTTATTTTCTTTGAACTTGAATTTCCTTGAAATATTGTTTCTCCCTCACAAGTTTAGATTTGTACAGTTTTACAGTGATTCTTACTTCAAGCCCTGTTTTACTCACCTGACCAAACTTTAAACTGTTTAAAAAAAAAAAGTGGTACATTTACAAGCAACATTAAGCTTAGTATATTCAAGCTGTGCAACAATCAAAAGTTGCTGTGTGTCTGCCCCTAGATTGCATTAGGTGATGCAAGATTATTGGCTAGTGATGAGCTCCCTGGTTCTGCCCTTTCGCATTGGGGTTGGAAAAAAATAAAAAAAAATTAATTGTAAAGCTTCCAAAGCCACACCATAAAGGATGACAGGGAAAATCATGTGTCTCATGTTGCATATCTAAAACTCTAGACATAAAAAAAAAAACAAAAACAAACCAGACTTCTTTGAATAATAAAGCATAAGAATTCTAAATTGTCTTGACAAAAGCACATTTTCAGTCATTCTAAAATAGAAATATTATGATTCTTACAGGTGGCACATAAATCATTGCTGACTTTTATGCAGGGCTCCAAGAATTTTGATGAATTTTTTGTTTGCTGTCTCAGCAAAATTGAGTTCTACATAAAGAGCTGCACATTTAAGATCAAAACAGTTTTCCAACTCTTGCTTTAAATGGACAGTTTCCTGAAACAGTCACCACCCCTCCCTGAACAAGCTGAAGGCCAGTTGTAATCAGAGTTAATGAATATGAGATGAAGATGCAGCAAAAGCCAAAACCAAGCACAGCAAAACAGACATTGTAACTGTTCAGAATATGAAAATGTTACTGAGACAAAATTTTCAGTCACCTATATGGTTACTGTAACTTTACATCTGCTAAAAATGCACATAGATGGGATGTCAACTGTGATTATAACAATGGTTCTTTCCTTACAGTGCCTCATCACCACAGCATTTACTATATGTGACCTGATACTGTCTGCTAAGAATTAATCTTGCTCCACTATAGAAAGTCATCTGGGGCCACTGCTCTTTACAAAAGACTGTTAATCAACAGCATGGGTGCACCAGACTCACCAGTGTTCATGTTATGCTGCAGAAAACATCATCAGACATTTGTTTACAGTCAGGGATATTTTTTTTCCATCAATTTATTTTTCTGCACCCTTAAGACATGAAGTTTTACGAGTTCTGAATAAAATCGCCGTTTTGTTTTGGAATGACATGTTTGTAGTTGAATTAGCATTTTCGTGGGTCAGATAGATCTTGTATATTAGTAGCATCCAACTCAAATTCTTAAGTTTTTTTGTAAAGTCTATTATGAAAGGGGGGCATAATCAAGTTGTGCATCAGTTCTAAGGCATAGAAATATTTGACAGAAAGCAGCAGAGGTTACATAAGGATTGACTGGAAGTAGCTAAGCAACAAAAATCCCATGGATTTTAAATTTTTTTATCAGCCGTAAAAAATACTTAATTTGAAAAGCAAATTAAATAACTTTTTTATGAGTTGGAAAGGAAGGAATAAACATAAAGAAGCATAGTTTGTCAAGATTTTAATGATTTTTATTCTTTCAATACAGAGTGAATAATTTATCTTGTCTGAATTAAAAAAAAAAAAGAAAAAATGCTTACTAAAAGAGTTGGCAGTGAATTAACTGTAATGTGACAGAGACTATTACAACTTCTCTACTAGTCTGTTTAACATGCACCAGTGAAAGACTGCAATAAAATTTCATTTGTCATTTACCACTACACTGGTCCCAAGTAGTCTAAATGATCTTTCTGTGAACACATAATTGATGAAGGGGATTGGAAGAAAGTTTTTTGGTTTATTAGGTGGTTTTCTTAATTACTGCATAGAAAAAATGCTGATTTTATTAACTGTAAGGTCTCACTAGAACAGGATTTCCATGGATGTATGAAAACCATCTGGAAAAAATATGCCTTTTCTAGCTGAAAATAGATATATCACCCTAAAATAGGTAAATTTCTATCACTGTTGACAGAAAATCTTTGTAATCAGTTTAAAAGCACTAAAACAAAAGAACATCAAAACCAAAGGGAAAAAATAAAGAAATGGAAGAGTAAGAATGCATTAAGAATAATATTTCCAAACTCTTGGATATGTATTCAATTTCTTATGGTGAAAACTTGAAAAGTGCTTTGTGATACTAGTAGAAGTATAAAGCTGGGACATACAAGTCATAACTGCAAATGTCAACCTTTAACCTTCTCAGATGAAATGACTTCAAAGTAAGCATTCACTTGACTGATGCAGAACCTGAAAGCTAAATGGGTTGAGATCATTCTGGCTCTGATGACCTAAAAGGGGCATGCAGGTCATTCTTCAGCATTCATTTGTTAATAAAGCTTCTTAGCACACATGAAACTGTGGGCACTGAAATCTTAATCTCAAAAAGAATTTTCAGAATTCCTCAAACTAGCTGAGTTTCTATGGCTCATTTACTCTGCTTCCTTGCCCTGCACAGAGAAAGATAAGTAGAATTCATGCAGAACTGTGCTATGCTATCAAGGAAAAAGTGACTCCCTTGGACAGACAGAATACTTTCCTTTAAGGTTCTAAAAGCTAACTGCATTTTTACAGTCAATAAACATCCCCTGCCACAGCATAGCCCCCTATTCACCTCTCTATTTGGTAGATCACTTATGCATGGGGGGAGAAGGGTCTGGGAGGGAGATCAGAATATGACCTAAGGTAAGTGAGATTATCTGCCTTCTTATATGAGAAGGTTCTGGTGTTGGTTTCATACATTACTGATGCTTTAAGCAGCATTAAATTATATTACCTTACTCCCTGCTTTGACCTCTTAAGGAAAGCTGGTGGAAGTAAGAGGCTGAGAAATGGATGGGTGGCAGCATAGAGAAATCTGTTTGTGAGTGCAAGCCTACAGGAATTCTCATGTCATATTCTGTGTACCTCCAATATATAGGTGCCTGAAACCACATTTCCAAAGTCATTTACGTATCTAACACAACATTTCTCCTTCCTGGGGAAGCAAGTATGGTTTTGGTTTTTTACAGGCTCTTTAAGAACCAGTGGTATAACTCATGCCAGAGGTTCAACTGTATTTGAGCTAAGTTCTGGTTTTGATACAGCAGAGCTAGGTAACTTTGGCTCAGCCCTCTGAGGAAATGCTAAGTTGTGAGATAAAGCTGTGAAGTCTATAGATCAGAGATACCCAAATAAGAAAGGGAAGGTTGCAGAAAGAGGTAAGACTGTTGAAACAGGAATAGTTACCTGTACAAGGATTTACAAGGAAAAGCACTGACATGAAAATATATAAAATCCTAAGGAAAAAACAGGGAGCCCTAAGATGGCAACTCAGCAGCACTAAGGATGAGCCCATTCCAAGGAGTATTGGAAACTGACCTTTCTCATCAATGTGATGATTTGCAATTTAAGCTGTGCATATCCTGTTTGCAGAGGTACTTCACTCATGTTAAATGTCTTCTAAACAGAGACTCAGAGAGGAAGTATTACAGTGGCCAGACATAAGCCCAAGTTGGGACAGCAAAAAGGGACACAGACCTCACAGTGGCCCTGATGTATCAAAATCTCACATAGCCAAAACCAGCCAATTAGAAAAAAGTATTATATGTATTCTGTATGCATATCTAGCACTCCTTTACCCAACTTATCTTCATGCACCTAACCTGAGCAGATGGTAAATAGACATAAAGCCAGGATAAGTGACAGTTCATCTTCTCTTTGCCCTCAGCTTGTGCTCACATAAGTGGCAGTACAATTTGCAAGGCAAGAGAGAACAAGATACAATACACTGAATCCTCCCACTGGAGCCCTGAGCTGAATTCAAAAGGACTGTCTGCATGCTCAGAACTACTGAAGAACATGTCAAAGATTCAGAAATTTACTTCAGACTTGAAAAGGTACTTTGCATCTAGATGATCCTAAAGAAGGAGTTGTATGCTCTCAATGGTAAATTCCATGAGAAAGAAGAGGGAACAAAAAGGAAAACAAAAATAAGGACTTTGTGTTTGAAATTTGCATGTTTATTTGCTATAGGCAAACTTTTTGAAAATTAAGAAGTTAAGTGCTTTTTGCCAGTCATTTTATCCCTGCATGGATTTTAGAACACCAGTTGGATACACCCTCAGTTTCTGAGGAAACAGTGCAATAGATAAGCTTATCTCTAATGATTGTATATTATTTGCGACCCACGTTATTGTATGATAGCACCAGGTTTAATACATAACAAAGTCTTACAAATTCCTTGGGAGTGCTTCTTGATCCCAGTTTCTTCAGAAAAACCTAATCCACTCATTTTCCAAGTAAATAGGAGATTACTTTTATTCTAGCTCCAAGCATTGATCTTAACCTCTCTCAAAAAGTCTCCCTCTTATTGCATTTAAAAGAACTGCAAACATTAGTTACCCAAGCTATGTAATGAACTAACATGCAGAAAGCAAGCACAGTGGAAAAAGGAAATATGGACAGGCCACAAAGGGGTACCCTAATAGCATTCTTTGGACACTCAGGCACGATAGCAGGAAGGCCCAAGATGGAATCTGTGACACAATCTGTGATGAATGTTACAGAAAAAGCTGAAGTACTGATGGCCTTTATTCCGCCCACCCCACCCCTCTGGTTTTCACAGGTAAACCCTGCTTCCAGATTTCTACATGAGGTCCTGTCATGAATTGTGAAGAAGAATACCCAAAAGTTGGAGAATTAACACTTTAGAACTACTTAGAGAAAGCAAATACATTAAAATTCACAGGACCAGTTGAGGTTTACCTAAGGGTGCTGAAAGATAGTGATAATGATATTGCTGTCTCTTATCTAAAAAATCTTGTGACAGTTTAGGGAGGATCCTGATCTCTGGAAAAAACCTAAGATTGCACCTTTCTACAAAAAAAGTTAAAAAGAAAGACTTTGGGAAACTATCATTCAGTTAACATCATTTTTCTACCTGGAAAGATCATGGAGCAGGTCCTCATGGAATTCATTTGTAAAAAAATGTAGAGGACAAAAAGTTAATTAAGGACAGTCAGAATGGGTTTACCAGATAGAAATCATGCCTATTCAAACCAATTTGATTGCCTTCTATGATGAAATGACTGGCTGGGTGAATGAGGAGACATACTGTAATATATTTTGACACTGCTAAGGCTTTTGACTCTCTGCCATGCCATTTTCATTTGGGAGCTGAGACTATATAGGGTGGATGGTAAGGCAGGCTGAAAACTGGCTAGACCCCCCAGCTCTAAAGAGAGGAAACAATAACTGGATTATCAGCTATTGATAAGTTGAGTACTCCAGTGGTCAATAGCAAGGCTTCTTGGTATCTTCATCAGTGACCTGGATGACATTACAGACTGCATTCTCATCAAATCTTTGGATGACACTGAACAGTCCTCAGCCCTGAAAGGCCCTGAGAAACTTGTGGGTCAAGGTAGAATAAACTTCATGAAGTTTCATGAAAAAATAAAAAGTTCTTCACCTAGAGCAGAGTAACCCCATGCATTAGTACAGGCTGGGAAACAACTGCTGAAAAGGATCTGGAAGAGCTTGCAAATAGTGTGTTCTTCTTACAAGCCAGGCAAACCACATGCTGGGCTACACTAGGCAAAAATACCAGCAGACCAAGGAAAGTAACTATCTCTGCTTTCCAGCACCAGTAAGTGCCACACCTGGAACACTGGGAGAGTAGTGCAGTGCTGTAACAGGCAATGCATAGAAGCTGCAGAATCACCATTCTTGGAGGACTTCAGGATTTGGCTAGACAGTCTTGCCTGACCTGACCTACTGCTGGCCATAGGCCCACCTTGAGCCAGTGGTCGGATAAGATGTCCTTCAAGATCCCTTCTCGCCAACATTTCCACTAAATACACAATACTCTACAGGTAAATTGAGTGACAAGTATCAGATGTCTGTTGTACAAAATGCAAAAAAGAGCAGATTGTTAAGCAGTATTACTGTTCTTTTACTTATCTCCAAATGTATGTCGAAGTTGATTACTGTCTACCAGTTTGCAGATCAGAATGAAAGTTTGGTAATGACACTGTTGGAACTAACTATTCCTGATCTGAATCTCTCCTTCCAACAGTCAGGATTTCACAGCATGTATATTAGATTTAGCTTTTCCACCCCACCCTCTTTTTCATAATGTCCTTCATGCCTTAATCCTTTCTGACTTTATTCCGTCCTTCCAAATCAAATAATGACAGCAGAAGGTTAGCTTTGAAGCACGCTGGTTTCTGAACTATTTCTTCACCACAGAAGCTTAACCTGAATGTCACAGTATAACTCTGCAGTTAAGAAAAACCTGTATGTGTATATATATTTGAAACTTTTTTGACAAAACTGAAAACTCTATCATGTATTTAGAGGAGCACCGGGATCTTCTTTAAAATGGCCGCAGGAAAAAAAAATCTAGAACATTTATCATCCTCTAATGTGTCAAAGTATTGAACACATGAACTTAATTCTTCACAGCCTGGTCTGTAACCTGAATAGGCAGAAGTCTGCAAGTGAGTCTCCCCACAAAGTGACAACATAGTTGTCAGACCCACTGTCCACACTATCATTGGTTACGAGACCAACTTGCTCTACCAGAATTTGAAGTGCTTTTCAATAGTTTCAATACTGCATTGTTAGTGCCCTTTGCAGAATAGTTTGTTATGTTGTAATTTTTTTTCTACAAATTTAAATACAATTTATACTGTGATGACTAATTCACTAGTTCTCAGACTGTTGATATGAATTAAGAGTGATCTGTGGAGAGACAGCAGGTCACAAGATGCCAGCCTCTCGTTTTTTTATTTTAATCAGTACATTATGTTTTTCTCCTTTTTAGTATATATCTTCCCTTTACAAATGAGGAAAATTCTTCCAGACATGATTCACAAGTCTAGTGTAAGTTTTCATACACTAATATCAAGTTACCATTTATTACCATCACATTTGTAGTTGCCCCTGAATAATAAACTGAAGAGTTACTAGCACTACCCTTCTTTATTTATGCTAGTACAAATACTCAAGCGCTCAGCTCAAAAGTCCTAATGAAGAAGACCTTAACTGATAAATTGAGAAATTGCTTTCTATAAAAAGAGCAGGAGTTTGTTATGATAGATATGATATTCTAATATTGTGCATACCCTTGCTTCAAAATAAAACTGGCAAGGAAAAATAAATATCTTAAATCACTGTTTCCTATGAAATATCAAACAGATTAAACAATTTATAAGACTGCTAATCACAACTACTTCTGTTATTCCATTTAAGATTCAACCATTCTGTGTTTATAGTAAGTTTTATTAATCTCATTAAAGTTGATGGGTGTGTCACTCACATGGGCAATGCAGATATTATACACCCTCAAATCTGAATTCAGCCTTCAGTATAAATTTTGAGCCGATCTGGAGTGCCATTTGGACTGTGTTTTATTGACTTCATTGAGTAGAAATTTTATAACAAGTATCTTGTAGAACAAATACGTATAACAAGCGTGTTTTAGAAAAATCTCACTGAGGACAAAGTTGGTGGAGCAAAGGTTTATTTACAGCGCTGGGTGCATGCCCTCATATGTGCCGCATGCACATTTGTGAGTACAAAGTTTGTTATAGTCAAGCCTTTTACATATTAATAGAACTTTTAGGAAGATGAATCCCACCTCCCATTGGCTGATACAATCTTCATTCTTTCTTCCAGGAGGATCTTTTAAGAGCTAGTCGATAAAGGCTAGTAGTTTTCTTTGATACGAGCCTTTGATCTACTTAGAATCATAGAATCATAGAATAG
>NW_009933851.1:11699-11971 GCF_000696875.1 Nestor notabilis | reverse complement strand
CCCCCGCGCAGCCTCGCAGCTCGGCGAGCATGCGGCGCCCGGCAGGCACAGTGCTGCAGGGCCACGAGCCCCTTGGAAACGGGCCTTGCGGAGCGTGAGCCGCATTCCCAGCCCTCCGCAGTGCCTCCCCCACATCCTGCCTCCAGCCCTCCACTGGGGGTAGAGAATGCAAATCTTGGGTTGTAATTTTTCCAAGTTAAAAATAACCCAGGAGTTTAGTGAGAGAGAAGCAGCAGCAGCAGCAGCGAGGCAGGGGGGGGGGGGGGGCGGGC
>NW_009933851.1:299-11615 GCF_000696875.1 Nestor notabilis | reverse complement strand
GGAAAGCAAGACCCCTTCAGCATCCCAACTGCAGAGGCGTTGCTGAGCAGCCAAATGTGCTTCGTTTCAGAGCTGCCCTAACCCTCCCTCACTGCTCCCTGGCCCCCGCGGGCAGGGGCACAGGCCCCACTCTCCCGAGCAGGGCACACGACAGGAAGAAGGGAGCACAGGAAGCAAAGAGCATACAAAGAGATTCAAATAACCCAAATTCAGGGAGCGAACACCCCTCAGGCGGGTGCACATGTCAAGGGCATACTGGGCAGAGGATTGCACCAGCAGCCAGTCCCAAGGTGGGGTCACAGCTCTGCTCCAAGCCACCTTCTGTTCTTAAAGTGTTTTAATCTTAAAAAGAAGGGAAGAGGAGGAATTAGAGAATTAACTTTGTTCTCTGTGGGTCCAGAGGAGCCAAGAGACCTGCTGATATGAAAACCCAGTGCATGTGGCAAGCCTGGCCATGCTGGTCTTCCCCAGATACCCAACTCCACCATCCCACAAGGCAACAAGACTTTGATGGGAAGGTAAGAAATAGCCACAACCTCCTTGCTCCACGGGATAAGGAATATAGCCGTGCTGCACAGCATTCCCTCTCTGAAAAGCCTGATCAGCATCAACACTCCTTCTCCCAAGCCCTCCCAGGCAAGCTCTCAGCCACGTCACAGACCCCAGGGAGACACTTGGGACAGTGCCACTGCCTGTGCACAGAGGATGCTCTATTGGCACCCCGCAAGCAAGAGAGCACCCGCAGGCTGGATGCAGCCCCCGGTAACGCAGCTTCAGTCAGCTGCACTTCATGACTCTCATGACAAGCTCACGTGGCAAAACCAGCAATAGCTCCTTTCTGGAGAGCTTTCAAATGCAGCTCCTAACCCAAGACCGTAACCACGACCTTCAGCTGCTAGTTCAAAGCTGCACAGGGCTGAGAACCGAGCGCTCACTCAGACTCCAGCACAGCAGCAAGCAGGGACCAACAGCACAAGGGGTGTGGAAGCTACAGAGCAGCTGGAACACCTTTGGTTTTGTCCAGTGAAGGCACATCATGAAACACAAAGCCATGCCTGGCCTTGCGCACGAAGACACAGCACTCCACCTTCTTGCTAAGCAGAAGGAAACCAGGTCTGAGCTCGCCCTAAAAAGTATTTCATCACCTTCATGGACAGCTCAAAAGGAGGGGACACACCACTGCAGAGTGGGGATGCACCCAGCATTAGCTGTACCTCTTTTCCCACACCACTGCTCTGCTGCCGTGGTGTGCAGGCACTGCCAGGAGCAAAACAGGTTTCTCAAACCTACATACGTTGTCTTCTGATCAGCAGGCCAAGAGCCTCACTCCAAAGAGTTGTCCATAAGCCCCAGGCAGTGGATTTCAATCCTCAACATCAGCAAGGCAAAACACAGAGTTAAAACAAAACAGATCTCTACAGCTCAGTCTCTGTGCAGACAAGGAAGGGAGAAGGGAGGCCAAGCTTGCCCAGCCTCGTGGTGCTGAGGGCCAGGATTTCCTGGGTAGGTGCATGAACACATGCAACGCTTCCACACATGCAAGGGACCTACAGCAGCTCTCTTCAGGCCAGCACTCCACCAGCACAATTCACCTGTGCTGCCAAGAGCATCACCAGCTCAAGCTCCTGCCACATCAGCAAAGCCCATTGCACTGATGTGGCATTTTCCAGGCCTCTGCTCCCCACTAAACAGAAACACACATCGGTGTGGCAGTCAACCCAGGCCACCACACAGACCAAACTAACTGCCCTATCTGCCAAATCTTAACGAGCCATTTCTCCATCATAAGTGCCAAGTTTTCCTTCCACTCGTTCACCAGCCTTGGCATGTTGACCAGCAAGCCAACAAGGAAGGGCATAAATGGGGTATCTGGGGAACAGGCTGTGCCAGTGACCATGAAGAGTTCCCACTCCTTCCATCACACTCCCAGTACTTAATTTCCTACTTTAGAATACGGGAAAACACAGCATCTGCATCAATGTGCTACAGGAGAGTCCTGAGCTGCGCAGACCTATAAAGCCTGTAGCAGACTGCCCCTTCCACAGCTCTCCTACCCCTCCAGTACCCCGCTGCAGGCAGGGGGCTGACAGCTCCCAGGCTCTCTCCTCACCTGCTGGGAGCCAGAAGCCCGTTCCTCATAACAGCAGTTCAACACTGCTGCAGGACCAGCTCGTGCCACCCAAAAAGATGCCTGGTGAGCAAACTCCTCTTCCTCAGCTGGGGACTGTACAACCCGATCCGCTTCTCAGGCAGGGAGTGAGAGAAGGAGAGCTTGTGCTGAGGCTGCCAAGGAGACTGTGAAAAGCCTCAGGTCAGAGTGACAGCACAACCCCAGCTACACATTAGATGGAAAGGGGCAAAGTAGCTCTAAGGACACACTTGGTGCTAGAAGCAGGCTCTCTTCTCTGAAGGGCCTGGCTGTTATCCCTGGGCAGAGATGGGATCATGGGCTCAGTTCCTGGACCAGTGGTCATGAGGAGCCAGACTTCCCAGAAAAGCCTCTTCCCAATTACTGTTCCTGTGGGAGCACAGGGGTTATTGCCAGCTGCTTCAGAGGCTCCTCACAACAGGGCAAGCCATCCAGCTGCTCTCCAGCTACCAGGAGGGATATAGAGGCTTCAGCAGAAACCAGGGCCCTGCACACTCTGCACATTTTCCTGCTGCCTTTCATTTCTCACACACGAGCACGCAGAACTTCACTCTGCTGCCCAAGTCCATCCTCAAGGTCACCAGCCCTGTAAAGATGATACCAGGCACATAATTTAGCCCATAGCACCTTCATTAGCATGAAAGGTGTACAAAAGGCAGCTTGACCGGTAGACCTTGACAGCTGGCCAATTCTAAAGAACCTTTTATAAGGTTACTCCTTGAGAGCTACACACTGAAGAACACTGATCTCGAGCTATCCCAAGGCAGATGGCCAAAAAATGAGATGGCATTCCTGAAAGCACAGATCTTCCCCTCTTGCTGTTGTTATTATCCTGCAAGCAAACTCAAGCTGTCAGAAAACAGCTTTGCCACACTGCAGACAGCTCCTCAAAGGCAATCAGAGCCCTTTGTGCCTCTATTTTCCAACTGTAGAATGGGGATAAAAATCGGCCTTCGCAGCAGGGCCACTGAGAAGATGAACGAGCACTTGCAACGCACCTCAAGACTTGGCTGTAGACACATAGGAAGAGCACATCTGACACCCAGAGCAGATTTCCTGCTGGGATGGCACAGCACCGCCAGCCACAGCTCCAAAAGGTGACCAAGACCCCAGTGCAGAGTCCAGTCCTGCTCAAAGTCATTCCTGCAGGTGTTTATGACAGTCTTCTCCAGTTGAAACTCCCTGTGGATTGCCTTTACCCCTGCTAGCATCCAGCTGGTGTCCCCACACCCCTTTGGTTTGCTGCTGGTACCTGCCAGCTCTAATATTCCCTGTTGTCCTCTTGCTATAACCACAGCAAAACAAAAGGGTGACGCAGGCTTTGTGCTCTCAGGCCAACCTGTCCCTGTTTCATCTAGCAAACAGCCCAAGGGGACATGCCCCAGGAAACACCTCCAAGCTAAGACCTGAATGAAACGTGGCCAAGCCACCGGCAGCTGGGCCACAAGAGCACAGTCAGCATTTTAAGCATCTCCAGGGCCTCACAAGCAGGACGGACACCACTGCTTTGCCAAATACCTTGTCTGTGCACAGGGAGCAGGCAGGGAAGGCTGTATGGTGCACGAGGTGAGCTCAGAGCCAGTCTTGCTCTGCCCATCACAGCCACATCTCATGCTTCAAGCACTGAAGGCTGATCCCAAGCTGCATCCTAGCGTGTGACAAGTGAGCAGCTCTCCTTCGGGCTTGGCAGCACTGCCAGCCTTGTCCTAGGAGTCTCAAAACTGAGGTGGCAAAGAAAGCTCAGCTTGGTCTGTGCTCTGTCACACACAGTGAAGAACAAGGGGGAGCAGAAGAGGCCTCCATAAGCAAAAGGACATTTTGCTCCACTGCTTACTCCCAAAGTACAGGACATCTCCATCACCAGCTTACAGAGATCACTTGCTCCATGCTGCCCTGTTGTGGACGAGCTCCTGGCCATGGACAGGCTGCCCCTGCCCTGTCAGCACTGCCAACCCACCCCAAGAAAGGGCAGAAAGGTTGGCCAGCAAGACCCTGGTCTGTGGCAGTGCCAGGCACGGGGGAAAGACAACATCCCAAACAGCCACAGCCTGGGAGATTCCTGCAGGCTGTGGTGAGGTCCCATGCCTGTTCTGCTTGTACATCCAAAGAGAAACTAGCAAACCTGCACCCAACAGGCAGAAACTTGCAGCTCTCCAGGCCTGAGAACTTGCATAAGGAGGCACCAGACCCATTTCCCAATTATGTGAAGGACAGGGAGAGAAAGCAAAACATAACAAACTCTCCTGATGCAATGCAGAGCAAGAACACCCTTCACAAGCGGTGCTGCTACCCCACAGTCCTCAGGTCCACATCCTTGCACACAGCTCCCCTTCAACTGCTCTGCCTGACAAGGACTGGAGCTCCCGGATGTTTACCTCCAAAGGCTTCCAGTTTATTTTCAATTTAATTCTCTGGGATACAAGTTCCCCACAATCTCAGCTGAAGCTACTTTGTAGAACAGTCTCCAGAGTTCAGATGCCCTCTGTAAGGAGATACTCCTCTCTATCATGTCAATGCTTCCTTGGATTTGTGTCTTTCATATCATGCCAAGAAACATGGGAGAAGGATAAGGAGGGCAGTGCTGCCCAGCCCAAAGGAGAGCTGCTCGCTTGTCACATGCTAGGATGTAGCCTGGGATCAGCCTTCAGTGCCTGAAGCATGAGATGTGGCCATGGTGGGCAAAGCAAGTTAGGCACCAAAAAGAACTTTCTCAATTCCTCATGTGCAAATGCTTGGAGTTCAGCAACACCAGGTTTGGTTCCCTCCTCACGTACAGGCACTTGGGTAGTCTTTTTAAACAGCAAGAACTCAAAATCCTGCCCAGACATACTACAAGTAAAATGCTACCAAAAGCACATATGGAGAGGTAGGCTCTTCTTGTCCCAGCTCACGAAGCCCTTTGGTCAGAGGCCAGCTCTGACAGCAGTGCAGAGAGAGAGCACCAGCCCTACCAAGCTGGAGGTCCATGCTTGCAAGCGAGGAAGCCCACCCCTCCTGTCAGAGCACCAAGTTTGTAGATTCCTTTTCCTAAGCAGAGCTGGGACCTCAGAGCACACCAAGCCCCTCCATATTGCACACAGGCAGAGCTGCTTCGAGTCTCCCTTGGGATCAAGCTGCATTCACTTAGGGCACAGACACAGAAGACACCCATCATGTCCAGGACCCTCCTGGCCAACCCCCACCATCATCAGCTACCAGGCAAGCACATGGCATCAGCTGCATCAAGCTACCCAGAGACTCTGCTTGCTTGGCAGGCCCACAAACATCAATCTCCTTTGACACGTAGCAACACAAAAGCCAGACAAGCAAACTCTGGACACATCAGCAGAGCACAGGTTCCACAGACCCATGTCCTGGCCCATTCTACTGCACATTCATGTCAGAAAGCCACGCCAACATGGTTTCCACATCTCCTCTCCCTCTGTACCTGGATAAGTAACTTTTTTTTTGACCCTTTCCTAGAGCAGATGTCTCTGGAGGAACTAGCATGCAACAAAGTCCAGAAATCCACTTTGCTCTGTGTCGGACATCTCCCTCTCTCAGCTGAGGGTGGCAGAAAGAGCAGGAGGTAGAGCTGGGTCCAGAAAAGGGTTTAGGGGCACTGTGCAGAACTAGCATCATGCTCAGCCTGTCTAGAAACCAGAGAGCAGTACCTGCAGATAACCACGCCTCCACAGACAGTGGGCTATGCCCTGTCAGACATGGGCACAGCAGGACCCACGGCCTGCAAGCCTGCAGAGTCACCTGGGCTCCTGAGGAGTCCGCTCCAATTGAAATTACAACTACTAAAGCTTCAAAGAGCCTGTGCCCAAAGTGATCCACTCCTTCCTTTGCCTTCCAGATCCAGGACCCTGGTCCTCCCCCTCAAAGCATGATGTGGGGCCGACCCGACTCCGAAAGAGCGATGTTATTCTCAGACAGAAATTCTCACCCCGGGGAGCAGGCAGGTGGAGCAGTCACCGTGCCTGTCCCACAAATCCGCAACCGCTTCTCTGGAGAAACCAGGGGAACCACAAACCTCAGCACCTTCACAGTCAGCGCAAGCCTCACTCCAGTCAGCCTCCCCACAACATCACCGCGCAGAGAACAAACAGAGCACAGTGTGCTGCTGTCTGCGGTGGAGGAGAGAAACCTGCCTTTATGCATGCATGGAAGTGCATGCCGGGAAAAGCTCAGATACCCTGGTGAGGGGCACCCTATGGGGACTGAGAAAGATCACTGAGAAACAGGGCTCTGCTTGCCCTAAAGCAACAAGCAGAGGAGCATACAAATAAGAGCAATAGGCTATGTGTTCCCACACCCTTCCCAGGCTAGGCAAGCACTGGGTGCAGGAAGGATGCACCATGCACGTATACAGAAGAAAGAATAGCTCTCTCTTCTCCAATCCTCAATTAGCAGCCACCAAGCACTTCAGCTTCACTTTATCTTAAGTATGTTTTAAGTTCAACCAAAGCAGATGAAACATTTAGGGTTAAAGGTGCTCTCTGCTCAAGACCTGGAGAACTCAAGGCAGCAGCTTACACAAAAATAGCAGCTTTGACAGCACATCTATAGCAAAGCACTAATGTTTATTCTTGTATCTAGGACTAACTTTAATTCTGCCTCGATGCACGTATGTAACAAGGCATTAATGTTTCTTAAAGAACCAATACCTCACCTACCTATATGCCAAAAAGCAAAAATTGCCACTAACTTTGCATCCCACTTGTTCCTGGCACACAAGCACATTGCTAACACTGGAAGTCACCTTCAAAGGTAGCCATGGACTGCAAGTTAAAGCACAAAAGGAAAACCAGAAAGCACATAAACAACTGGGTTATCTAATTACCCTCATGACTTCTGTTGAGGGGTTTAACAACTGGAAGTTCTGTGAAGAAAACTCAGCTATGTCCACATAAGAACGAGCTATTTCCAGTGCCATACAGAGGAACCAAAGCTCTCAGCAGCAGCTACTGATGTGGAGGGCCTGGCAGCTGAAGTACTTTCATTAGCTAAAGTCCTGCTTCTGCCTTCAAAGAAATGAAATCAAGACTCCTCCAGGGGGAAGGGCTGGGGATCATACACCCTGGGGATCAACCCTCAGGGCAGAGAGTGCCTGAGGTCCCTTTCAGCACACTCCTGCCCTTCCCACCCATGGTCCTGTCCTGCAATTTAAACACACACTTTAGGACCACATTAGATACTGAACAAAACAACCACTGTCTACCTGTGCTTCCCTTGCAGTAACACGTATGTTAATGGCAACATGCAGCCAGTTCATGGCACTGGGTTAACAGGAGCCTGACCCCAGATACTGCCTCCTGTTACTGTAATGCAAAGCAGGGCTCCATAGATCCCACACTTTCATGGAAACATTTAGGAAACACAAATACTCTGCAAATTGACACCAACAAGTGTAACTTTAACCTGCTTTCAGGCACAGTTACCCCAAAAGGAAGCAATGAGTTACCTGCATTTCAACTCAGACTTCCCATAGCAAGCCAAACAACAGAAAGAACCAGACAAGCAGCAGAAGGCTGCACCAGAAGAGAGCTGAACTTCATCTCAGCAGTTAAAACACACCCAAAACCCCCAAACCAAACCAACAAAACCCAACCCCACCGCAAAGCAAGCAACCAGCTAACACGACCTATCCTAGTGCAACATTAAGGCTGCATGAAGTTAGGGTGAAGACAGGACTGCACTGTTAACATCTATCTTGGGATAGATGTTAACGGTGTCACCATCAGACTGCCACCGAGCAGCATCCCTCAGGGGGAAACAAGGGCTGGAAATGTGATTGATGTGTACCCCACAGCACTCCTTGATCCATACCAAACACACCTCTGCAAGTGCATTTCCAGTGCCCCCATGAAAAACAAAGAAGGACTGGGACTCGGTTCCCACACTTCTCACTTTCTTTTCTGGACTGAAAAAAAGAGCATTTTGCTCCTGTTAGAGCAGGATTTATACTCACTACAGGCTGGGAATCCCCTAGAGGCAACAGGCTGCAGCATGGAAACAGCATGCACCCCTTAACCTTCAGGCAGCATTTCCTCTGCTGTGGGAAGGATGGGTCAAGTGATCTCGGTGCCAACACGACCACAATGCCCAGCTCCTCCCTGAGCACTGGGCCCAAGGGCAGTGTATGGCAGAAGCCTTAACCCAGGCACCAAACTGTCCCAGCTTTTAGCCGACTTCCCGAGCAGCCAAGTGAGCTCAGGCATTCCCCAGAGCGCAGCCACCACCTTTTCCCAGATATCGGTCAGGGACCTGCCTCAAACCTTAAAGCCCAGCCACAGCATGCCAGGTATTTCCTATTACTTAGGCTGACTGGACACATCCACCATAACAATGCTAGAAATTAATAGCCACATATTGGCAGATTGCTCGGCTGCATACCAGATTTTCCCATATAAGGGAAAGTTGAAGGCATTGTCCTATCGCACGGAAAACACATTGCACCAGCCTGAGACATTAGAAAGCAAAATCAGAGCCTCCTCACGCCACACGCCGACACCGCAGCACCACGGTTTTCCCCTTTTCCTGATGCTTTGGTCAGCTTTCCCCAGCTCTGCTGTGTCCTGAAGGATCGCTGGAGGCTGGCTGGGGCAGGCACTGCCCAGCGCTGGGATCGCAGCACGATGCTGCACTGGGGCCGTGCACTTCCTTAGAGGATTTTGGTCCCACCACCACCACCACACGCAGGCAATGCAGGCACTGACACTGCCACGGCTCCCAGGGTGAAGTATAACTCTGTTTTCATGGGGGTTTAGGGTGCTGAGAACACACCATACAAACCCTGTGCATTGTCACCAACACTGCCCACAGCAAGTGTTGCTACTCGACTGCACACAGACCTTTCACCCTGACCATCTTCTTCTCCCTTTACAGGGCCTGTTGGCCCTCAACATCAGCTTTCACAGACCAGAGCAAAGCCACCAGAGGATGATGCCACTGGCCCAAGCAGGAAACTGGGGCTGAGAGAAGTGCTTTCACTCCTATGCACAGGAGCAATGACAAGAAGCCCTCCCTGCTTCCCTGAAGTCCAGTAAGACATCCAGCACCGTGCTTGCCAGCATCTCTTTAAGACAATTTTGGAGAAGTCTCCTTCTTCATGCCCGCTTTCAAGACCCAACACACTGAGTCCACATTCCTGCACCAAGGCTGATCAACCCTCTCCCCTCCTTCACAAGGACAAGCTTCTCCTTCACGCTGATGTGTGTGATACCAGCCAGCTCTTATCTCTGCAAACCTGAGACAGGCCAGGACACCGCAGCTCCACGCAGAACACAAAGAGCTGCTCTGACAGCCAAGCTCTCAGACGTGCCACCTCACAAAAACAAGTTCACTTGCTTGTGCAAACCCCTCTTGAAACAACACAAACCATTAATGTGAAGCACTTCATATTAGCCACCTGTAAAAGTCTATGTCTTTGGATAGGCTCTTGAGAAAATAGAACAGATCTCTCAAGGAAGACTAAAACTTAGAAATTGAGACTACACTTTGAGGAGGGGAAAGGGGGGCAGAGATTTGCTTCCTGTTAGAGAAATATGGTAAAAAACAGTCAGGAAAACAAGATATTCCTCCAGAGCCTCCTCCACCAAGCCACTGGAAATCAACAGACACCGAAGATAACCACAGCACTGACCATCAGGGCCAACACCGGCATATCCAGAGCCCCCTGCTCAGAGACCAGCAGCTTAGAGAGAGCCGCTCTCCTCCAGAGCCAACACACAGGACAACAGAGGGAGAGGCAAACTCAGGCTCTTAAAAAGGTGCTACCAAACCAGCCAGCAGCACTCGGAGCAAGGTAAGGAGGGACCCTGACAGCACCTTCCACAGGAGACGCACGTTATTCACATGCTGCCAGTGCAGAGAAACAGCACAGGAGCTGCCTTAGCTTCACAGATACACACAGGCTAGTTATTAAACACATCCACACTAGCCTGCAACTAGAAGGGGCTGCAACTGCCTTCTCAGCAACAGGGCAATCAGTGCTTCTGCTTGGAGGAATGAGACAACAGGCAGAAATGAACAGCCAAGGCTGCAGGGTGGGCTTCAAACTTCACAAGTCAAGATCAGTCTTCCTCCAAGTCCTCTCGCTGACTTTGGCTTTTGTTTGAAGAATAATACTTACTGTGAGTTCTGCTGTACAAGGTATACACAGACATTTTGATGGGATGCAACTCTGCTAGTTATGCTTTACAGCCTGAAGCACTCGAGGGGCAACATTCAGGCAGCTTCACCCCACCACTGCTGCAGGGAAGGAAACCCAGCAGCAGGTCTCATACTCCTGAAGGACTTGTGGGTCCTTCAGGAGCAGTTGTACCAATTTGGAGACAATGGGCAGAATTAGCTTTTCCAAACACAAACAGACAAGAACATGAAGCTTTGTAGTGGAAGAGGAATCAATTTTCCACTAAACAAGTGGGAAAGGAACCCAGTGGCAACCCTGAACAAAACCAGCCCAGCTGGAGGCCAGAAGCCTTGAGAGAAACAACCTATTTACTCCAGGAAGAATTCACTCCCAGAGAAAAAAATATGCCGTGATTGCTTCATACTTCAGCAGCTGGACCAAAACAATGATTTCTCTGCAAAGCAGCACAGCAGAGCCCCCACATGAATGAGGTAAACAAGGGCAAGGAGAGGTGAGGTAAGGGAGCACCTATTCCTCTGCCATCACCTAAACAGGGCCCAAAAGCAACAGCAACACTTCACGGCAGCGGGGAAATCACCAGCAGAGCTCAGTGCACCCTCTGCTCTGCATCAGCCTAACCCAGCTGACCCCACAACACTTCAAAGGATACAGGCAGCACCAGCTGCCAAAATCCGTAGCCCTACAAGTGAATGGATAAACATCCAACAACTCCAACCGCATCTGCCTGCCCCTGAGGAGCCCTGAAAGCTGCCAGGGAGGCCAGTGGCTGTAGGGGGGTGCAAGAGACCTACAGGACACTTTGCACAACCACACAAACCATCTCCACCCCTCTCCCTCATTCTCCAACCCCAAAGGCATTTGCTGCATTTCCTAAGCAGGAGGGAAACAACAGAAAAAGGCAGAGCTTTTGGCTAGAAGCATCCCAACTTACTGAAGAAGGAAATCAAGCACTTTTCATAGCAAAAATACTGGAAAGCTCTACCACATCCAAGGCCGGCAGCAGACGAAGCAGAGCCGTGTGCCGGGG
>NW_009933851.1:0-268 GCF_000696875.1 Nestor notabilis | reverse complement strand
TTCGGCCGGGGGCACCCTCCCCAGCCTCCGTGGTCCCCGACTTCGCTGCGAGTTCAGCGTAGTTATCAGGAAAGGAAATCGACAAACGGAGAAAACGCTGCTCCCGGCGGGGTGTGCACCCGGGGCAGCGATGCCGGCAGAGGATTTCTCTTCACCTTCCCGTTTGCGTACGTTTCTTATACAGCGTTCACCCTACGAACCTCACGGCTCAAGCCCCAAACCCACCCCAACGCCAGCGAGAGCCCCCGGTAAGCGCAGCGGGAGCCCC
>NW_009933850.1:0-7841 GCF_000696875.1 Nestor notabilis | reverse complement strand
GAGGCCGGGAGCACCGCCGGCCCCTTCCTCCCCCGATCCCATTAGGAACGGGAAAGCACCAACCCGTTCCCTCTGAAACCTGTTTCAAACAGTGAGGCAGTTGCTATGGAGCAAAGGCTGGAGACTCGATACTGGACAGACTGTGATCCTTCATGCGCTATGGCTACCGAAATCGTCGACGCCGTTATTAAAGGCGACCTTTTCTGCCAAATAAGCAGTCGGTATTTCTTGGAGCTTCTGGATGCACAGTCAGGATCTTAAAAGTGATGGTTCCCACAGCAACTGTCGCTCATCACTGGTGCACAGGGTGCAGTTATAGGGATGTGAAACGCTGAGTTTTTCCTACATGTGAAGATGAGTCATGCGTTGAAATGGAGCTGTGTTTGTATCACTGGAAAGAGCTTAAAGTTCACATGCTTTACAAGTTAAAAATACATTTGTCATTTTACATAACATAATGGCATCTAGAGTTCTAGTGGTTAGGAAAATAATTAAAAGGGCTAATGAGTCCTTTCTCCAAGGGATAAAAACTAGTTCAACTTAGCAGGATGCAGATCTGCAGCATATCGCCACGTGATGTGATGCTACAGCTATTCTCCCTCAGGTTTCCCTTCCAGGCGTTCAGCAGTTCAGCTTCTGGAGGGCCTGGTCCCCTAATTCTGTTCACCTCTTCTGGGCTAATCAAATCCCAGAGGAAAACAGCTATTTCCAGCCTTGCCTTCTCAGGTTTGGCTTCCAGCCTTCTTAGGCTTTGCACCACCTCCCACTGTGACATCTCAGAGAAACGTATATGTAACTGTAAGCTCCCAGGTTGCAAACCTTCAGTAACACTTCTGCAGTCAGCAGCTTGCTCTTATTTCCCTTCCCACGACTTCTGTCTGTACCTCCTGGTTTATTTGTTCTGGATGGTAATTTCCTTCTCCTTGCAAGAGGTAACTAGAATCCTCCAGCCAGCTCTCAGGCACTGGGCGCCAGACCCTTCAGAAAACTTCTCAATCTCTCAGCTCTCTTCTGTATTATATAATTTGAGAAATATACTTGCTCACAGAGATGTGTAGGTCCCATTCCCACCCCACTTCTGGTCTTTCCTTGTAACTCTTACACAGAAGTCTATGGCTGACCAAAGCAAGCAGAAGTTACAATGACTAGCACATTGGAGTTTAGCAGAAAGCAATTCATAGCCCTATTCTGGGAAATATTAAACACTGCAAAAAATTCCAAACACATGTCTACTCAAGGGGTTGCTATTTTTTACAGAGTGTGTCAGAAGCAAGGAATTTCATTAAGAAATTATGACTCCTTCTAACAAGAATGAGTTCCTACCAAATAAGCTTCGCCTGGAAAGAAAGGAGGAAAGATGAGCGAATGAGGCAGGATTCTTCTGTGTGAAGATACTTGGTTCTACATGTCTCAGTTACAAACAGTTTCCCACTGAGAAGAGTTCAACTGGTAGGATACAAAACACATTTTTCAGGTCACTGCTAGAAACAGTACCTTACTGAAAGCTGTGCTTGTTTGTGTACACTACTCAGCATTGTCTGTACATGCTCTTAGCAAAGTTCACTGTTTTACCAGGAACCCGTAATAAGTTTAAACAGGGCGAAGACAGTGTGAATCACGGTTAATAAGGCCTTACAGCAACCTTCTGCTAATTTCACCCACCATAATCTCTGAAAAAGCCTTTCCAGCACCAGCCCAATGATCAAACAGCCTCACTGTATACCAGGATAACCACAGCTGAGGAACAAAGAGCAAATATATTCCCTTGCTTTCTGTGTTCATTTTTTACCTTGGATAGGCTGTCCAAGCACAAGGCATATCTCTACCCCAGGCAAAACATGAATATCATGTGCAGAAAAAGTCTAAAACTGCTGAATGAGAGTATTTCTCAATACCTGAAAGTCTTTTCAACAGAGCGTTTTCACAAGTAACAAGATGCTGTAACAGCCAAAACCATCCCATGCTCCTGTGCTAAACTTCAGAATCTCTGCCACTGAACATCTCCCCTGATCATGCTCAACTGATGCTGGTTATTCAGGGTTACTCTGATCATGTTGGGCAGCCCCAAGGCAGCCTGGCTTGGGTGCTGCACCAGTGAGATGACTGCTACAGTGACCTGGTGTGGCATCTTAGGGGACTGGACCTGCAGACCTGTGCGAGGTACCTGCTCTGAAGTTCCCACACTTGTAAATCCTGGCCTTTGCAATCCACGCACAGCTTGTACAGAGCCAAGAACATTCCTTTATGCAATGTCCTTCTGTTAAGCTGCTTAAGGTTTTATAATTTCGCTGACAAGCTCTGGAAGGGCCAAGCATGCTGGGTCCAGGCACACAGCTTGGAGTTAACATCTGGGTTAACCTCTTAGCCCCAACACCTCTGGCATCCTAAAGGCAAGCAAGTGCCTTGTGGTCACCTTGGCCACAGCTGCCCCCTGGTCTGGCTGCGGGAGCATTTCTCACAGTGTCTGCTTTAAATGTCAGGTTTACATCTCCCTGAAAATTACATCTCATAAAATCAAACCCTCACATTGTGATTCCTGCAGCTTCTCTCATGCTTATGGCAGGTTAAGCTGTGTTAGCATCCTTTGGACATACTGATGGAGGCCACACTGACAGGCTCACTGCAGCTGACTGAGCCAGGGGACATTTTTCATTGAGAAGAGGCTTTTTATTTATTTACTGATGTTCACTTTTTGAAGTTTAAAAAACCCCAAACACAGTACTATTACAAAGTAACAGCCCACTATATCAAAAGTTCTTTCATCCTCACAAAAATCCCTAAAACTGTAAATTAAATATTAATCCTGTTTTTACCAAAAATTCCCACCAGCAACAAAACAAAATAATTTCTTTCAAGAGCTATGCCTGCCTTGCCCCAAACTAGAAGAGTAACTTATAGGAGTAAATAACTGAACAATAAGGCCATAATCTTACAACAAGATTTGGGGCAGCAGCCCCTTTTCCCTAAGCTAGTGTGTTAACCCAGTGCAGCTTCGTATTTTAGCCAGCACTCTGTTCCTCATTTCACAGAATCCTTGACTGGTTTGGGTTGGAAAAGACCTTAAAGCTCACCCAGTTCCAACCCCTGCCACGGGCAGGGACACCTTCCACTAGAGCAGGTTGCTCCAAGCTCCTGTGTCCAACCTGGCCTTGAACACTGCCAGGGATGGGGCGGCCACAGCTTCTCTGTGCACCCTGTGCCAGCGCCTCAGCACCCTCACAGGGAAGGATTTCTTCCTTATATCCAACCTAAATCTCCCGTGTTCAAGTTTATAACGTACTGGTTTACACAGAAAGCACTACTGTTGAAACACGGCAGGTTAATTTTGCCTATCCCAATGGCTACTGTCACTGCCTTTTGGCCATGCTGTAGCAATTCAACAACAGCAATATCTGGGATCAAAGATATTTCAGACTTTCAAATATTGCATTTCTTAACAAAAATGAAATGAAATATCTGAGTTTGCTGTCATCTGGAGAGCTAGGAAAGCTGATATCATCGAATGTTCTTTGTGGGATAGCATATTTTGGAAGAGTAATACTTACTGGAATGCTACAGTTACCTAAGTTTATTTACATATAGAACTGATTTACATGGAGGTCAGTCCTTTGATATCAGTGTCTTGTGGAAATCAATATCCGCTACAATAACAAATTATCACCATCACCTGAAAATACAATGACTTGTTTCTCTGAAACACTCCTTTCTCTGAGTAATAACTATAAATTTTTTTCTGGTGTTATGAGAAATCCACTCTCTGGGATGTGTCATATAGATGTCACCAAAGAGAAAATCCTCTGTATTGTCAGGTTAAAGTGAGGACACAGCTTTGTCTGACTGGGAGGCTGCAGTCAGACAAAGCTTATTAAATCTCTCAGGAAGTTCTTCAGAAACTGCATCTGTGATACTAAAAGAAAGGAAGGGCAGCTTTACAGAACAATATTGTGATATGAGGGAGAAGAAAAGCTCCTTGTAGGATCTTTAGTGTAGTCTGTCATGTACACAGTGGTCCGAAAGAGAGACTATATACATGTTTTTTCTCCTGCCTTTCAGTTCTGCTCTGGAGATGTCTGCCTCAGACTTATCAAGTCAAGAAAGAAGGAGAAAAAAAAGAAAGTAAAGCCCAACAAGCCAGAAACTGAAATAGTTTCTATTACCCAAACAACTGAGAAAGCTCAACAGCAAACAGAGCAACCTCTTTTCTCTCCATGGCTGAGGTAACACCAGGCTTATAAAGTTCTTTTATGGGCAGTCATGTTTACCTGATGCTTTGTGATCACCAAACTAGAACAACTTCTTTTTTATTCTCAAACCCTCTACCCTGACCTGGGATTATAACATGGTTTCTAAGAGGAATTACAAATTCCAGCTATGAACCACCTGCCAGTGAAGGAAAGGGAAGTCTGAAGAGCACCAGTCGCACAATCTGGAGAGCATGTTGTAATACCTCAGTTCCTCAAGATCACTTCTTCCCTGTAACTCCCACATACTCACCAGGTATTTTTCTATAGAAATACAGATGAGGCTAGAACAGTTGCTTTTATAATCCTGGACCTTATAGCAGATACCTTGTCTTGCCTATCGAGAATGTTTTGGGAGGCTCCAATCCCTGCTGCTCCACTAAGAGTTGCTGCCCAGGGATCTCAGAGCAGAAGGAGCTCTGGGACACAGCTTATTTGCAGAGGAAGTCAGACATTTCCAGGGTGGGTTAGACATTTCCATTTCAGCAGAGAGAGAGAAAAAAAAATGACAAGGGTTTTCATAGAAGTATCATAAATCAAAAGCATCACAAGTTTTCCAATCTGTCTACAGAAGATGGTGCTTAATTTTATGCTGCAGTGGAACACAAGAAAATCATCTCTCATTTGAGAAATATCCTGCAGTTAGTGGTATGACAACAGCGTCTGACAGTCCTGCGTGGCCTTCCAGGCCTCTCAGGAATACAGCTGTTGCAGATACACACCATTTGATACAGGCAAAAAAGTCCCTAACAGATAATCATCTTCTGAGCCACCACATGCCAGCAAGCCTAGGGACAACGAATACAGTGAGTTCCTTAAAGGAACACCAAAGTATCCATAGTCTGAAATGAAGCCCTTTACTGTCCCACACTTCTCACGGAGCCAACTTGGATGTGCCTGCCTCCATGGCACAGCTCACCCACACCCTGGAGACTTCTCCATTACTCCATGCCAGGTTGGGAAGTCAAAACCACAACAGTAAGTTCATCACCCTCTCATGTCTTGATTACAGAAATTGGTGTGCCCTACTCAATAACGAGATGGCCCATCTAAACAAGGACAGATGCTTATTACTGTAACGTGTGTTGGGTCACATGCTACTCCTTATATTAGCACACAGGTGAGGGTCAGAGATGGCCTCTGGCCACACAGCAGCCAGAGGGGTCACTTTCAGTCTTTCATATACAAGCTTATAGCGAAGACAAATCTAGTCTTCGAGACAACTCTCGAGAGTTATGATTTTGGATGTAATTTTTCATTTTCACCAACTCTACAAGGTTACAGGAATGTCTGTCCAGCTGAAGCAGTGTGACCTGCCCGCAGTGGGAAGGGGACTCTGGCCGCCTGCCGTGTCACACACACATTCATCAGTAGATGGTGCTGTTGTGTTGGTGAACTTCCGAAGGCGTTACCTGGCTCTAGATTTCTGGATTTTCCTACCTCCCTGACTTTATTGTGAGCTTTCTTTGATACCTTTCATAATAAAGCCTATCACTCAACAGGATTTCTTGTCACTGCCTCTGCAATGTTCTAATTCTTCAACACTGAAGCCTGAAGAGCCAGTTAGACCAGTATAAATTGGGTTTAAACAACCGATTTGTTGAAATGGCAGCAATATATATTGGCTGAGCACAGGTAACCAACAGCAGTAACCCTGGGGCACGGGCAAATCGGGCACACTGTTCTGTCTCCTATTCAGGGCGTTACCAGTGCATGAGGAATGCCAGTGAGGGGCAAAATGGTTAGGCAAAGTGATGAAGTGTTACTGAACACTCCTGACTTAAAACCCATCACTAATTCTGTGGATAAAATAGCCCAGGCATTAGACTGAATACAGGTTTGGGCTGGGCCCCTAAGAAAGTTTCCAGTGAAAATGAAAGCTCCTTTCATTAATAGTGACACCCATCAGCTATTTCAATTTAATGGTCATCTTTCAGGGTCCTGTAGGACTCATAGAAAGAGCAGCACAGATCTAGTTACTGCAGGGGGAAACCACTGCATTGGAATGCAGTGCATACTGGGCAACGTAGGGTCTGCACTGGTGTGAACACCACTGCTTCCACAGAGGACAAATACAGAGCTGCTGACTGAGACCTCCTTCACATGTGATGTTTCCACTGTAAGTTAACGTTGTGTTGCTGCTCCCGAGATACAAATGGCTACTCCACCCATAGCACAGAGCCAGCACACAAAGCCTTTTCCAGAAGATCACTAGATGGAGCCTAATTCTAAGTACAAGAGCAAGTAAAACTCCCTTCTCAATGCCTGCGCTGGGCTGCAGTGCTCCTGTCTTAGGCACACTACAGCTGTCATCTCTCTGTCCCCTCCAAGGCTAAGGACAAAACACCTTCTGAACATGCAAGTGAACTACAGCTTGTGGGAGGCAGCACCCACTTCCTGCTCTCTAGGCTAGCTCTCTTCACATCCTTTATGCTTCTGCACCACCAACACGAGGTTTTAAATCATGCTGAATTGAGATAGGAAGGAGCACATGCATGCAGGCATCCCCTGCAACCCTGAGCCAGGACTAAAGCCTTTGAACACTCTATCGACTGTTGTGCTTGCATGGGGCAGGTGAGGATTGAAATTCCTCTGGCAGCTCCTCACCTCTCCTGTGAATTTACCTGTATCCAGATGAAGCATGAGCTGAAGTCAGCCTCAGACTGAGAGGCAAACTGGTCACGGGGTCATGCCTGATGACATTCCCGTCCCACTGGACAGCACCTCTCTTTGGACAGCTCGGTACGGGCAGTAGCACTTGTTACAGCACTGCCCCTGATAAAGAACAGCAGCGGAAGCCTGCAGAAGACTAAGCAGCAGCTAAATGGAACAGCAGGAGGCAAAGGCTGAGTCAGGAGCTGAACTTAGGCTTCCTGCTCTCAGTCTCGTGTCCTGCCTGTGAGAGCACCCTCCAAACCTTCCCCTCCCCCCCCCCCCCTCTGTTCTCCCCCCATCCACTTTGGTTCGGAGCAGCACAGCAATTACTAACATTTCTAAATATTCGATCTACTTCACTGGAGGCAACACACACTCCACTCTCACGTTCTTTCTGCTCCCTGATATGTGAAGGGGTGGCAGGAAAAGAAGTCACACTTTTGTTATAAAGCCTTTGAAAGAAAAAGGTTCAACAAGGCTAAAAGTAACTAAAATTCTTCCTTTTGGGTCACCCAGTTCTAGCTTGACAATGACCTATAAATGCAGGACAAATTGGTGGGGGTGGTGGAACCTTTCCCAGGAGACTGAAATCCACATTCACAGGGAATTCCCAGATGACCAAGGCATGAAACCACCCTGTGCAGTGCAACAACCTCCTGTGGAACCCCCATGTTTACCGTATCGGGACCCAGTCTCTGTTTTCAGCCCCACGGCCACCACCTTCCCCAGCACCCAACTGTGCAGACGTTCGCATGAACCAAGAGGCGCTGCAGATGCGGGGGGATGCTGACTCGTGGGGAAGCTGCTAAAATAAGCTGAAAAAATTACAAATAAACCCAGAAACAGCACAAACGCCTAAAACCAGAAGGAGTGCGGAGAAATAAACACGCGTGAACAAGCGAACGCTACAACCGGGCCGCGGGGAGCGCGCTGCTGGGCCAGGCG
>NW_009933849.1:0-520 GCF_000696875.1 Nestor notabilis | reverse complement strand
GACCTGCCAAGGGGGTCCCATAGCACGGGGGGCAGCAGTGGTGGCCTTCAGCACCCGCTGTCCCTGCTTCTCCTCCACACCACCCACCTGGAAGAGCTGGGGCTCCCTCTTGCTGCAGGGTTGGCCTGTGCCGTTCAATGCAGGGGGAGGCTGCAGGGGTCAGGAGCCCTGTGGGCAAGGGGGGCGTTCAGGAAGCACTTTGATGGGGAAGGGAAGTTTGCCTGCCCCAGGGCTGTGCCTTGGCTCCCCAGGCTGCTCTGGGGAGGGAGGAACCTCATCCCAACCCCTGCCTGGCCCTTCCAGGCACTGCGGGGGGGTTCAGGGCTCTGTCGTTGCAGTGTTCCTGATGACCTGCAAGCCCCCACTCTACATGGGCCCCGAGTACATCAAGTATTTCAGTGACAAGACCATAGATGTGAGTATCCCCTCCCCCGGTGCAGGGGGCTCTGCCTGCCCCCCCTGCTGAGCCCCATGTCTCTGTGACAGGAGGAGCTGGACCGGGATAAGCGGGTGACCTGGA
>NW_009933848.1:0-5556 GCF_000696875.1 Nestor notabilis | reverse complement strand
GGGACCGCGATGCTGCTGAAGTCTATCCTCGGCAGACCTTGAGGGAGAAAGAGGAGAGAGGTGTTGGTGCTTCATGTTCACACTGGGAAAAGCACTCTTAATGCTGCGGTATTAGGCCAGATTCGGGAACAGCAGTTTGGAAGCATGGCCAGGCGCTCAGGTTACTGGGTTAGGAATGCCAGCGCGTCTCGACGTAACTCGTCCAGCCTTCTATCTGGCCCATTTTCTTATCCCCTGAAATGCACTTAGTGAATCACAGACTTGTTATTTCCAGCTTCACCAATGTGAATTCCGCATGGAGGGACTGCAAGGCTGAACCTCACGTCTCTCTAAGGCACTTCTGAATCTCACGGATTAAAACAAACAACAGGGGGAAAAAAACCAACAAGAGAAGTGGCATTTCTGCAGACCTGCATTGCAGGTACCCATCCTCCAGCTGAGGCAGGAGGGTGAAGACCTCAAGCAATGCTCCCTTGCCCATCTCAGCCAGCAGCACCTCCTTTCCTAGCCATGTTTTATGGCATGGATTTGCTGGGAATGGCTGTGGAATGCAGGACAGAGGAGCAGAGCTCTGCCCAGACATTATCAGAGGAGTCTGTGGTGTGTAGCACAATTGCATAACTGGGTTTGTTGAGATGCAGCTTCTCGGGGTATTCATCATGTGTGGATTCAAAGAGCACATCAATACAGCCTTTTAATGCACCTGAGCCGTGCAGACCACGTATTACTGTGCCATTACACCAGGTGGTTGTATGAATATTCACAGGCCCTTACAAACCCTGCTGTTCTGAACCAGTTCCCTACCTTGCTCTCTCTGCATTTCCCCAGAAGAACAGTAAAATGATACTTGCTTCCTTGAAAGAAAAAAATCCCATTAAAAGCAAGCCCTCTGGGTAATTTCCAAAGCCTCCCACCTCACCCCTAAACACCCTCCCTTCCAAGGTGTTTTGCTTAGTGAATTGCTAAAGGAGACCAAGAAGACATGGAATTGGTGCTTGATAAACATGGAGATCTTTTGCATGCTCAGTGCAAACGCTGGCACAAATCCTGTCTCACCTGGGAAGCGGATGGAGGGCCGTGGCTCCACAGCCTCTTTCTGTCGCAGGATCACCACATCTCCATCTTTCAAGCCATAGGAGGCCAAAGATCTGTTGTTGTCAGTCAGCGGCCGCTCCGCATAGACTATCTGTTCATGGAGAGAGAGCAGTGAAAAACTCTCCCCCAGCACTGCAAAGCAGGGGAGGATGAAAGCCAGCAGGAAAGGGCTCGTTTTAGGAAAGGGCTCCAGTAAGTCCTCTGGGCCCGTTTCGAGCTTCAGAAGGGAAGGTGAGCAGTGCTCACCACAGCCTTGCCCAAGCACCTCCACCTCAGGCACAGAAGGGCCTCACAGAGTGGTTGTACAAGGACACAGAGCTGGTCTTGCTGAAATCTGGCAGTGGTTTCTCAAAACTCAGCATCTCACAGAAGGGCTGGTCTCTTTTAATCAGAGGCCACATTGCGAAAGGAAAGCAAGCCTTGCCCCGGGCCTGTTCACCACACGTTTCCAAACTCCAGTCTCTAAGATCACAAGTAACAACCGTCTTCTACAGCACTGTCAACCCCTGCTGACCAAGGACCAACTGCAGACCCACAGGCAGCACCAATTAGGGCAGACCCACGGATGATCCAGTCCAATATCTACAATCTCTGCCTTCTCCCACCACACAGCTCCCCAGAATAACCAGTTTTACAGGCACCACAGTGATTTCCACTTTACTTCAGTGATGTAACTCTACCCAGACATGAGGGTTCAGCACCCAGACACCCCTCCTGAGACTGCAATCAGTCTGTGGTGGGGAATTAACTTCTTTTGACTATAAAACACAGTCACATCATTTTCTATTATGATAATCTGCCTTAACAAGGGGTCCACAGATTAAACATTAAATCGTATTGAGATCAAAATAAATAATCACCATGGGAACATTTCTATTCACATTAGATCTGTGATACCTACAGATGCCCTAAATTACAGGGAAGCAAGAAGATAAAATAAAGATGTGATTTACAGGAACAGATGTTCCCAGAAATGGTATCTGCTAAACATTACGGTTCCTGTGCCTCCAACGGGCGCAACGAGACCTGGTTCAACAGCTCCTGCTCCTGGCAGGAGTCCAGAGTGAGAAGTGCTGGAGAACTCAGCCTAAACCCGTTGGGCATATGATTGAATTTCATGTTTACCACCTTGTTTAGCAAGACTGGGTCTGGAAAAGGCTGGTTCAGCAACAACAGGTTTGCTGCAGGTCAGGGCTGGCAGTACCGGGGAGAAGCTTTGCAGTCCTCATGTGGATGGGCCACAGCTCTGTCCGATGCTATCACGAGCAGTGGAGCCAAAAAGATGATCGAAAAAAACCCCAATTACTACACGTCTTAAGGTCTGGAACATGCTCCTGACGTTCACTGCTTTACTCCAGCAACTCAGAAACTACACAGAACCTCACTAGTGCATAACAGCTGAGATCCACCGTCAGCAGCAGTGCCAAAGACAGACAGAAAAGGCAAAACCAACAAGAACCACATACAACAGCAATCAGAGCCATCAGCATGAGAGAATCCAGCACAAGCTTCCTACCTCCTCATTAACAACATGCTTCCCAGCCTCGTTCCACTAGACCAGGTCCCTTCCAAAGCAAACATGGCTCTGTGAGCAATATTCCTCTCTATTCCAGTGGTTTGCAAGACGTTTCCAGCATAATTAAGGTTAGGCTGTGATGGGAAGAATCCCAGCGCATCCTTGCGCCTTACCAGATGTGTCCTGCCCAGCCTGACTCAGTAACGCCACTGCCCGCAGGGAAAGCAAGTGTGGGATGAATCCTGGCTGCACGTGCAAGTCTGAAATGGCATTTTCCCTGCACAGACGCTTGGGAAGAGACAAGTTAATCAGTTTAAGTGAGGTTTTGCCTCTGTCGTCTTCCTGGGATTGGATTTACAAGCATGCGGCCTTAACGCCTCAGACAATGAATTAAGCGCTTGGCGCTTGCTCTACATCCATTAGCAGCCCAACTTAGCAGCTTCTGACCCACTCTGCTCTGCTCTTGGAACAAGCTGATGTAATTTGGTATGTTTGGATTGTCTGGTTGGTAGCACACTTTGTTTGTTGGCCAGGCACCAGACATGGGCTCTTCTAGTGGTGGCCTGGGCCGGGAGGCAGGTGCTAATACCACACGACTGATGGATATGATGCCACAGGGTAGAACCTCCTTATGGAGGATAGAACCCCAATCAAGAGCAGTAGATACCACCAGCCACCACAGATCAATCTAAACCCAGAATCCATTAAACATGTCTGTGCCCCGCCAAGGACAGGAGACACACAGCATGTAAAGAAAGAGAAATGCAGGAAATCAATGGTGCTGCAGAAGATGACAGTTCTGCTGCGAGTCTCCCCATGTCCCCTCCAGAACAGCCACCACCTCAGTGTGTGGAGGAAACCACAGTGAGCCTTATTTGTTCCCCTCTCCCACCATATCTCCTCTTATCACCACAGCCTGCCAGCAGCAGGCTGCTATCTCATGTCACCCTGTGACCACAGCCCCCTGCTCACCTCCACCCCAACTGCAGCAGCCAGAATTAGTGTCACAAACCAGCAGAGAGCGAGAGTTGGATTAATCCTTCAAACACACGAGAGGTTTACTCCACCCTGCACAACCCTTGCTATGAAATACATCCTCTCTTTAGTGCTGATGTGACACTTTCAACGTACACCCTGGTTATGGAAAAATGGCAGCAAACTACCCGGTTTGGCGAATGGACCACTGCCTGTTTGTGGAGGATGGTTTGAGCACGCAAAATCCTTCTACACAACGAGCTGCTTTGCTGATAACTTGTGGTTTTATACATTTCTCCCCACTGAAGGTCATAGAATCCCAGCCTGGTTTGGGGTGGAAGGGACCTTAAAGCTCACCCAGCTCCAACCCCTGCCACAGGCAGGGACACCTTCCACTAGAGCAGGTTGCTCCAAGCCCCTGTATCCAACCTGGCCTTGAACACTGCCAGGGATGGGGCAGCCACAGCTTCTCTGGGCACCCTGTGCCAGCGCCTCAGCACCCAGAAAGGTCCTCAAAACACTTCACAAGCACTAGGCAGAAACAGCAGAGAAAGGAACAGTGAACACACAGCTAGAAAACATGAAAATGAAGCAAGGGGATGCTCAGACAGCAGATGGGTGAGCAGGAGGAGGCAGCGATGGCTACAAAAAGCCCAGCACTGATCCCTGTCACCAGCAGCTGATTTCAGCACAAAACTCCACAGTGGTTTCACTGCAATGGAGCGAAATATAAGTAGAAAAGTCCTCGAGCCCTCGTTATCCCAACCCAGACCCCGGGCTGGCAGGTGATGGAGGACAAAGCTGAGAGTGAGGAGTTATGCAGCGGTTGTCCCCATTGCCAGCCACAAATTCAACCTTTATGTGAGGTGCTTTCTCTCTTTCTACCCACCAAAAATTAAGAGTTTTTCCCCTAAAGGAAAATCCATCTCACCTTGGATTTTCTACCCTGGCTTTACAGAGCACATCCCCCTCAAAACCAACCTCTCAGCCCAAAACCAAAGGCTCACTGAAGGCAGAGGTAAAGCAAAACACCACCAGTAAAGCGTCGGGAACCTGTCTGGTGAGGGAACACGTCCACCCCAAAGGCTGCTTCAGCACTTTTTCCATCGCTGACTAATATTCCCTTGACTGGAAAAACACTTTATTAATTTAGACTGGCAAAAGGCTCGGGAAACAAAAGCCATCCCACAAAACTCCACTAACTCTGCCAGCACCCCGGGAACAGGGACCTTGCCCTGTCCAGCAATGCCTCGGCAATAAATGGGTAGAAATGGGGGGAGGAAAAGCAGGACTGAACCCAAAACAGTGAGTAAAGCCCAGATGGACGGACAGACGGACAGGCAGACGGGCGAGAGCCGCCCCCTCGCCGCAGCCTCGTGTTCCAGCACGCTGCGAGCAAGCCCCGAATTCGGGCTGCACGGGGGATTTTGGGGGGAAACCAGCCGGATGTTGTGTTCAGTTCCTGCACCTGTAAGGAAAAATAAAGGCGGGGCAAAGCCTCAAACTGCCCTTTCTGACCCGGCTGCGAGTAGGAATACGCTGATAACAATAAATACACCTTTTCCTTAGCGTTTCAGGCTCGCTCCCAGGGTCTGCCCCCATTCCCACCCTTGATTCCATCCCTCTCACTCCAAATCCTTCCACACTTGAATACCAAATCCTCCAAAACCTCTGTAAAACCACACATCTTTCTATCCTCCCCGTCGGCGCCACCGCGGGAGGAGACGGAGCCTTTCCCAGAGGAAGACACCGGGAGACCGGAGTCCTCTCCTGAGGGGAAGAGGAGGGGTTTGAGGGAAAAGGGACGCGTTTCCCCCCAAACCCAAAAGGTGGGTGCGAGGAGGGGCACAACCCCCCACCCCAAATAACCCCCGAACTCCGGATGCGGCGGGGCTGACGCCCGGGGGGCTGGAAAGGAGGCACAGGCGGGGTTACCGACCGCGCCGGCCTGAGGCGGGTCGGGAGGGGGG
>NW_009933847.1:0-16296 GCF_000696875.1 Nestor notabilis | reverse complement strand
GGCTGGCCTCCAGGGTGTCTGGGATCGCCTAAAACAGCTGCTGAGGAGACGGAAGGGGGGCAAGAAGGGATTAAAATGAGGAGAAAAGTGAGAGTTAGGAGCAGGAGATGTGGATAAAGCAGGTCGGGAGACCTCAGGTAAAAGCTGATCTCTGTGGAGAGAGAACAGATGTCTGAGGTAACACCAGCCTGAGAGGACACAGGCTGTGGAGAAGAGACATCTAGGGACTCCTTTGACTTCGAGGTGTAGGACACAAGTCATCACATATGGGGTTGAGGAGTCCCTAACGTTTTCCTGTTCAGCGGAAAGTTGTCTTCTGAGCTACATTACCTACAACAGGATCAGGGCTAGTTGGTCCCTTCCTAAGATCATGAGAAGCTCTGTAGGGTTCAATATATATTTGCATACAAGTGTGTGTCTTTTATATTGCAGTATTTATCCACATGTGTTGTTGGAGCATCACTTGAAAGCATAGAAGAAGAGGAGGAGGAAGACGAAGATAATTCAGCTGCTGAAGTTTCTAGTAGGCCAAAGGAGGGAGTCTACCAAATAGTGGGTACCCTTTCTAAACCAGAGAGTACTAAACCAAGTTTTGCAGAGGAAACATATTCAGTAAGTGTTTTACTTCAGATTGCTATTAGACAGTATTAGAAATATTGCAAGTCATGTAAAATGCCCTGCATTAATAAACCAGTATTTTGTTACTGCTGGAAGCTGTTTACGTGTATTTTGCTGCTTCTGCTTCCTCCATGCTGTTGTCTCCTCCCTCATAGGTCTGATACAGCAAATAGTAAAAGGAGGGAACTCAGACTCAAAATAGATTTTTTAGAAAAGGTAGTTATGGACAGGACATCATCTATCCTCATGATCCACAGATCTGCTTTCTTTTCTCCCTCAGAACACACGCCTCAATTATCTCTTGTCTCCTCTGTGTCTTTTATCACCATTTTAAAGTTAGTAGTGCTGGAATCAAAGTTAGTGTCCCCCTTCTGACACTGAAATTGCAGCTTTCACTAGCAGCTAATTGTTCTGAATACTTAGATCTTTTTATAAAGTTACATCCAGAGTTTAGTTGACTGCAAGAGACTTGCTCTTAAGAATGTGATTGCTTGTTGCTTGATTTAGTTTTCTGAAACTAAAGTTGCCTCTATCTCAAATTGAATATCTAGAATCTCTTCAAGGACTTGAAAATACTGATTTAAACCTCTATACAGCTGAGCTGTTCCATCATTAAATTATGGCTGGTGGAATTTAATCTTAATTATTGCTCGTGCCCAAAGTATTTGTTGGACTTCCTCAAGTGATGCAAGGAATGCAACAAAAATGACAGGATGCAATTTTGCAAGGAAATTGACTTTTTTTTATGTCTTCTCCATTCTGCCAGCTTGTTTAAAATGACTATAAAAGTTGTAGTTTCTTTTTTGGTACTCGCAATTGCACTGAAAATATGAATCCTGAAATAACAGTAAAAGTTGTATATCTTCTTGAACTATATTAATGTGTACTGTAAATTAGAAGTTTCAGCATTTAATTTACATTTAATCACTTTGTTTGTAAAGTTTGATACCTAATACCCATCTTATGAATTATTCTAACATCCTAGTGTTAGAAAAATACATTCTACCAGTAAGTTAAATTTGAACAGAAAGGGAATTTTGGATTCCCCCCCCCCCCTTTTTTTTTAATGACAAATTATAACTATTTTTTTTTCCAGGTCTTTTCTCGAGAAGAGCTCTTAAGTCACTTGCTTGAGTGTGAGATTGTTTTGTATAATATCACTGAGGATGCAAACCAAATAGAGGAAGCAACATGGGCCGCTTCTGGTTAGTATAGCTATCAACTGAACAGAGAGCTTGTTGCTATATAGCCATCAATATTTACCATAAATATATAATGAAATTGTCTGGGATTTATAGTTTACTGCAATATGAAACTGAGTTCCTTGATGAAGAAATGCCACAGGAATTGTTCAATTAGTTAGCAAGGAACGTGGAATGCACTCTAGTATTCATAAGGTAGATAAGCTGTCATGAAATGCTCCAACATTTTAAGTGACATATCTGTGTAGGCAGTTATTTCCCTAAATAACTATCAACCATCATCTATTTACATTGAGAGGTGGGTAGAATATTTGCTCCCGTGATATTCAAATAATGTTTCAATATTTTATGTAATTATTTAAAAAATTTTTTTACTTAGAAGTCCAATAAAAAATACTGCTAATGGTCTTTCTGAGTCTTTCTTCTGGTTGTTATATCCAAATTCTAATGGTTATCTGAAATCTTTTTATGGTGACAGCACAATATCGTTCTTTATATGATAGTTAAACTAAACAATGCTTTCCTGTTTCTAGCATAAATACTTAGATAACATCATAAATTATATAACCCACATTTAATTATTTTGCTTTAAATTAAAATAATGAAGTTTAATTCTGTAGTTTTTATATTTCAGTAACGAAGTAACCCACACTTTTGTTTTCTTTCAGTATCTCAGTAGTCAATAAACATAAATAGTTTGTTTCTTCACTCAACCCCCACCCAATATGTAGCTCTTTGGAGATTATGTTTATTTACAGTAATTTGATTCTTTATTAACATTATTTTTCTATTTTTTTCTTTCCTGATTATCATTATTTTATACTAACCCAAAGAAAGAGTATTTGCTTAAAAATATGTGTCCCATTGAACATTATGGTATAAATGTCTATACAGGACCTTTATGTAAAAGCAAAAATACAGTTCAAGTAATACAGTTTGCAATAAATTAAATCCTTTTCTTTCATTTAACAGCCTTACATATGGAAATAGAGCATTTTGCAACACAAAAAATATTCATCCTCATTTCAACAATAATGAGCTGGGCAAAAAGCAAACTCCCTGACCCTGTAAGTAATATGAAAACATTAATTTTTTAAAAAAACGAATATTTCCATTTAATAGAAAATATTCATTAGATTACATTAAGCATATTATTTCAGTATGTACTTCAACAATAGCAAATGAAGTTAGTGTCAGCAAATGTGCTTTTTCTCATGATCTTTTTGCCCTGAACTTACTGCCAAAATTGTTAAATTTATTCTGTTAGACAAAGAAGTTTAGGCACTAGGCTATAATGATATAGGCAGGCATTAGGAACAGCTTGGGCAAGATGTTAAAGCTATGTTAACCACAATATGCTGTGTCCTTCAGTCATAAAAAAATCCTGTATTTACTACATATTTGATGAAATACATATTAAAATCAGTGTATGGAGACATAGATACATCTTTATATCTATATATGGTAAATATTATCAGGAGCCACAGGGGGTGCTTTGTGGTATGCTGTTGCAGTTCTCAAATTCACTGTTACAGAAATAGTTTCTTAAGTTTGTGTAATGATATATATAATTAAAAATCACAATTCTTAAAATATAAAAAGTAGTTTAAAATCTTCCTATGAAAATTGAACTATTGAAGCTTTCAAAATATTGAACCTCAAGTATCCGAATCAGAAATTTTAAGAATTTAAACTTAAACCAAAGTTAAAACAGATTTTAAAACTATTTTGAATGATTTATTTTAACCATTTAGGCCTTTAAAAATTGTTCTAAGACATGTATAGCAGCCTCATTTTTTCCTTTGTAGGAAGATCCTGAGATTGCTTTTACTGATGAAGATTATCGCAGAAGAAAAGCTCATCCTAACTTTACAGATCACATAAATGCTGAAAAATTAATTCTTAAACTTGGGAAGACTGTATGTAAAAATTGTTTTTATAAAAATAAGTTGATTGATCTTTTTACAGAGATCATTAGCTTAGTAAAGGAAATTATCAACAATTTGAATATTTAAGAGTATGTTATTCTCTTATATGGATATGGATATCATCAATATGAATAACATCAATTATTAATAAAATATCAAGTGCAGAGAAGACTATAATGTCATTTGAAACATAAGTGTCTGCATAATACAAATCACAAATTCTGTCTTTATTCCTTAGGTAATGAGTAAATCACACTTACCTCCTTTAAAAAAATACATTGTTTCATTGGTTGTATCAGAGAGAAAGCTGAGGCCTGTGTGGGGAAAGACTTGAGGATGAAGGAATGCAGAGGGAAGGGACATTAGTATAGCTTTAAAGAAAAGCAGCATCTTTAAATATGAGCAAGCTATGTTAATATTATGTCTCATTTGAATACTTGGAAGTTGTTCTGGCCACACCTAGCATGTTCCTGGATAGTTTGTGCTCTTGGAGCAGAGGTCTTGTTGACTTTTATTCCATCCTATAATTCACTTTAAAATCATGGCTATAGAGCTGACCTAGAGTATCTAGAATATTTGTTGTCACTTTACATGTGTTTCCTATCATTTCCTTTAGCTTCATTGTTTCAACCAGATTAGAGTATTAATCTTAGCAGAGAACAGACAGTTCCTTTGTTTGTATTTAAGAGCTATTATTAAATACGTACCAACAGTGGCTCAGAATGTACTTCACAACTCAGGAAAAGTGCCACTGTTGCCATTTGCAATGGAGTATTGTGGAGGTTAGGAAAGAAAACTGGAAGACAATGAAATACATTGTATGATGAAGGTGTCATTTGGTCATTCTCTTTGTTGCCTAGCAGGCTAGTGTCCATTGCAGAAATTTAGCAGGCTAATTACAGAAGGGGGAAAAACCCTTTACCCAGATTTGATTACACTCTTGTCATCTTATGCTCTGCTGAGGAAATAGCACTAGAAATTGTATTTTATTCTAACATGGGTTTAGTGGTACAGAATGCTGTACGGAATGCCAGTAAAATTTGGTTTACAGCTTGAAAAGTCAGTGGTAAATAGTTTTTACTTTTACTGTGCTAACTGTAGTTTTAAGACTACAGAATAACTTTCATACTTGTAATATTAAAAATATGAAGATTATAAGCAGCCTCTGCCAAACCTCTTAATATCTTCTGCCACCAGTAACACCCAGATGAACCACTGACTCAGTTTTTATGACAAGTCCAAAGCACTGAGTCACTAGTAACAAAGGTATTAAAGTAATTAGCTTCTGAATGTTTGCCAGGCTGAAATGTCTGTGGAGAAGACACTGGAACAATATACAGCAACTTGAATATTTTCACTACATACCTCTTGTTGGCCTTTCATAAGGAGCCCTTTTCCTCCAGAACTCCAGGGGCAGCATCAATGGGTATCATTGCCTCTGTTTAGTTCCTGTCAGCCTTTTGGAACAGGAGGGGTCCAAAGCATCTGTTCTTCCTAGCAGATCAACATTAGCTTCCTGTGATGGCTGGAGACTTTTGGATGATGATTCTTATACATTTTTAAGTTCAGTGGCGTCTGGGGAATGTGCCATGAGTTAAACAAATGACAGTGTCCCTGCAAAGAGCTCAACAGGATTCAGCAGCCTTCTTAGCCATGTAGAGAAGATCTTGCACAAAGAATAGAAGAGTTTCTTAGCCCTGGTTTCTGTTCAGAGTGCAATTTAAAGGCTGTTGTTACTTAAAGCAAGATTCCATCCCTCTGAGTTAGAGTATCTCCCACAAATTTTGCTTAAAATTCAGCAAGAATTATGAGCTAGAAGTCTCTGCTTTTTACCACTAACAACTCTTTACCTTTGTAGCAGAGCATTCAGGCTATGTAGCTTTTCTCTGAACTCGCTGACGCGGGGGTCCTGCCAAATTCAGAGTCCTTGAAGAAACATCTTCCTACCAAACAGAAGAATTCTTCATCTCCCAGTTCTGTTCTCAGTGGAATCACAGTCCCTGAATCCATTAATTTGGACCTGCTTCCCTCTTCAAGCATTTTATTAGAATAAAACAAGCAAACTGGAAGCAACCAAAGACTAGAACTGATTATAATAGCTAGAATGTGACATCTAGTGGCCTTAATGAATATTACACAGGAACTTGAACTCGTGACTAAACGTGCTGCGTGTAACTGGAGCTTGCCTAATAATTGGCTTATTTTTTAAATTCCGTATATCCAAGTCATGTCAAATAGTACCTTCTCATATGTGTGACTTGTGACACTAAATAAATATTTTTAGAGGAAGTGAACCTGTTTCAGAGCTTTGCATTTCAGTGAAGGGTAGCACTCAGTGCCAAACTAACTACTCCACAACTGACTACTGCAGAAGCTCCTGCAAGATAAACAGATTAAGATCCTATGTGTTACATTCTTCTTAGGGGAGATGAGGAATCTCCTAATGATGAGATGAGGAATGAGTACTCCCTGTGCTTTTGCAAGAGGCAGGTTTTTCCTGCTGGGAGATGGAAATTCTCCTGGAGCATGTTTGCAGTCTGCCCAGAGCAATCCTGGGAGCTACTGCTCTTTGCACACAAACTGTGAGTGTCATGGTGCTACCCAAGCAAACCAAGTGTGAGAGCTCTTATGCAATCTGTAATGTTTTCTAATCTAAATGTTTCTTACGATTACTAACAACCTGTTGCACTCAACTGAGTTAGGGTAGTTTTTATTACAGTTTTATTTTTGAGTAGAGGGAGAAAAACACACAGGCAGATACAACATACTGATGTTTTAACTTGTCTTCCCTTTATACGATGATTTACTTACACAAAGAATGGATAGCACTGTTCTTAGCTTCATGTTTCTGAAACAGTATAAAAAGGATAATAAAAGATGCATTTTTTTCACTAAAAGTAAGTAGGTCTCAAATCTGAGCATTTATTCCCTCTACTGGTAAACACAGGTTCTTTTACACAGTTATGTAGATACGCAATGTCTAGGATCTTCACAACATGAGAATTATTTAATAATTTTGTTTCATCTTTAAAATATCAAAGTGGTCCTAATTTGAAATATTTTCTTCGAAGTTTTTCTCCTTAAGATGATTCAAAAAATCTTTTTCCTTTGTATAACCATCCTTAACACTGATCCAAGCAGTAACATTATATGTAAACAGGCAGGACAGGAAAGTTTATTACCTTATGCAGCGATGGTCAGCAAAAAATATGTGGGTTGATGATGGTGTGTGATTAGGAAAACACTTAGTTCATGGATTATTTTTTGCAATTGCATATGAAAATGAAAGTAAAACAATTGCAAAATCCATTCCAGCATTTCCCACTTCTTTAGGCAGTCAAAGGCCAATATAATGCAATTAGTAAATAGCTTCAGTGAATTTCAGAATTATTTTTCTTTGAAACAGAAAGCAGAAGCCTGAGTTATCCTGTTCACTTCATTGATTTACTTAACTTCCAATTTTTTCAATTCAGTTTTATTTTAGAATTTCAGTTTAAAAGTAGATCAATTCTGATTGGGCAATGCTCGGTTTTTGAAGGAAACCTTAGCAATATGACTTACAAAACTACAGGATATGCAACAGTTGACTGAACCACAAATTTTAAGTGATATAATTTACGCACTCTGTATTTTCATTACACAAGTACTCAAGTTTCAGGGTAAGCCAGTATCCCATTTGCAGCACCATATTTTTATTAAAACTTTCTTGTTGATTTTACTTCACAGAACAAACGTAAATTTTCAACTTACATTGTTGCCTCAGGACATCAATATGGAGCTGGGGAAGGAGTCTTGCACTACTTTTTTAAGGTAGACATCCAGCTATTTTTGAAGGTTCATTTAATTTCTAGGGGAAAACCACACTGGGTTAATGCATTTTTAGTAGCTTTGGTATCATAAGCTTAATACTTCTGTAAACAAAACTGATGATTCAATCCATTTGAAATGTTTTAGCTGCAGTGGAAGTGTTTTCCACTTTTTTTGGTCTATATTATAGTCTTTTCATTTTTTCTATAGTTTTTGAATAGTATCTCCATATGTACTTCACAGTGAAAATCTGTCATATTAATGGAATCAGGAAAAAAATCTTTCTTCTCAACATTATATTATGTTTTTTTCCAAGTATTTTTTTTATTTGGGATGCAAAATAAAATTTGTCAAGATTGAAGAATATTTGAATAAGAGTAAAGAATATTTTATATTCTATTAAAAAAAAAAAGTTTCTTGTTTTTAGTAGGCTGCCAGTCTGTATTTCTCAAGAATTCTTTCCCTTCCATTAATAATTCAAGAAATTGAACTTTAAATACTGAATATACAGATTTGCCTAGTAAACAAATGCTCCTTTTTTAAGCTTTAATTAAAAGTGACCTTTTTCTCCACACTTCATTCTCTGTTTGTATTTTCAGATAGGTTGGCTTAGTGAGACACCTGCAATACCTGTTTTTGGAGATGGAAACAATTTTATTCCAACCATTCATATTCTTGATTTAGCAGCGTAAGTAAAAAAAAATAAAAAAATAAAATAATCCCCTGGACAATAATTGATACGTAGCTAGATGACAAATACAGATCTATTAGAGAGTACTAATGCTTTTAAATTGGGGTGAGTGGGTTTAAGAACATTCTTTGACCTTTCTGACTGAGAGACTTAAGTTTCTTTAGTACTAGACATGGTATTAGACATAAATTTATGGAAACCTTATCTGACTGTTGCAGTGGTACTAAGCTTTTAAGAAATGACTAGCAATAGTCCATCCAGAGTGTGATACCAGTTAACTGGCACAGAACTGGAAACAGATCATGGACTCTACAACAGGCTAAGTTAGTATCTTCTACAGATGTTGCTTTTTATCCTTTAAACTTCTTTCCAAGTTCCAAATAAAATATCTAGCTGTGCTTCTTTATTAAGGAAAATACATGCTTTGCAAGATTTTATAAACTCTTTGTACCGTTTCTGAAAAGCATTCAATAACAAAAGCCCAGTATGCTTCTCCAACTACCGGCCTTGACTGTGCTTGCTATGTTTCAGAGTGTTACAAAATGTAGCAGACCACAGGCCCAAGTCTCGTTATATCCTTGCAGTAGATTCATCTATGCACACCCTGCAAGAATTAGTAAAGGTAAGAGACTTGATTTTTCTTCTTCTTCTTCCCCCCCCCCCCCCCCCGATATCTTTAAGGCTTTAAAAAATATACATTTTACTAAAGTAGAAGTTCCTGAATTGTCTTGTGTAATGACATAAAAAATTATTTTGAAATCCTCTGAGACTTCTGTTCTTTGTACAAAATACATCATTTGGACCTGAATTTGCAGAATTAATTCTTGCAGTATTATTATTAACTTAAGGAGAAATTTTACATAAGAAAGTTATGACATTCATAGTGCTGGAATTAGATACTGAAAGTCTTTAAGCTGTTTTTAATTATAAAAATAAAAGAACACCCAGATCCATATGATCTATTTGGAAGGAGTCTGTGTGAATTTTGTAAAATTCTTTCCAAGAAATACTTTCCAAAAAGTACTTTGAAATACTTTGGGAACCTCCTGAAGTTCTTTAATGTGGATAGCAAATGTGGGTAAGGGTGAACAAGCTGAGGTAGTCTACTTCCCAAAGACTTTCAAAGAAGTCTTTCACTAAAAGCTGTTGAGAAGCAGCTAGGCACCCTAAGAAAAGTGGTTGGGTGCTTTCATGGATATGTGGTTGTTTACAAATGGGAAATAGAGGGCAGGAGTCAATGGACAGTTCTTGTATAGACCGGAAGTTTCCAGTAGAGAGAGCACTGCAGAGAGCGCTGCAGAGAGCTGTCTTGGCAGGAAGCTGTACCAGCCAAGGCACACAGAGAGAAATGCCTTGAAAGTTACTTAAATACACAGTAGCTATTTATAGTTTAGGAAGTCTCTGAGCTGAAAATAGTTGAAGATAGAAGAGTACCTGGAAGGACTACCCTATATGCTTTTCCCAAACAAGTGGTAAATGCTCCATTCCTGGGAGTGTTCAAGGCCAAGTTGGACAGAGCCTAGGGTGACATGGTCTAGTGTGAGGCATGCCTGCCCACACATGCATGCAGGAGGGTTGGAACTAGATGATCTTAAGGTCCTAACAAACCCTAACCATTCTATGATTCTATAGTTCTCACTTTTGTTCACTAATGTCCACTGATTGACATCACTTGAGAAAGAATGCTGGAATATATGTAGATTTGATTTATGCTCTATGTCAATTTTTACAATTTTGTGGAATCTTTTGGTCTGTGGGTTTGGGTTGTGGGGCATTTTTTGTCGTTTCTTTAGTTTAGTTTAGTTTAGTTTAGTTTTGTTTTATTTAACTGCAAGTACTAAAGAGGAAGTGGTATACATCAAAACAAAGCTGTTTAAACCTATATTGAAGTTAATATACTGTTCTTTAATTTGTCTATTTCAAATCAGTATACTGATTTTCCAGGTATTAGTGTAACATAAAATTTAATGCCTGTATTTTATACACAGAAATACTGTTCAACTTTTTTTACGAATTTGGTTTGATAACTGTATTTTTCTTTTCTTGATAGTGTATCAGTAAAAATGTTGGACCAGGAAAAATTGAGAAGATTCCAACAGAAAATGCATTCCTGAGCAAAGACTTAACAGTCAGTACTTTCCTTCTTTATATTACTTAAGGAAAAGATAAGTATAATATCATGAAATATAGATTTAATTTTTTTTTATTTCACCAGAAAAACTAAACTCAAAAAAATGCATAAAAATATATACAGTGAGTTTGACTCATATTTTAACCATCATAGAAGAGATTATTTTGAGGACTTATACGCTGATTTAGAAAAGCACTGGGCATACTGGAGCATTCTAACAAAACCTACACAAAATTATAAAAATAACAAAAAAAATGAGTTAATAATGAGGTGCCACTAAGATTGATGAACACAGCATAGATAAATTATATTGCATTCATCTAGTTATCTGGAATAAACTGTTCATAAGAGAAATAAACAAATTACAACCTGGGTAGTTTGAAGATGGTACTTGGTAAATTTATGAAAGAGGTTATTCCCTGCCATTATATGAAACCTTTGAATTGTACAGAATGATTGTTTAATGTTTCATGTTCTAATAGTTCATAAGAATACTTAAATACAAATATATATGGAAAATGTTCATATTTTTAAAAAGCTTAAAATGTCTGTTTTGCTTTGTGCACACAACTTTTTTCCCTATGCTTTAATTCTTTCCATTGTAGTCTTTAGTTTAAGCTAACAGTGTTCTTTTTAACAGGCATAGCTTAAGTCTGTAAATAAATGTAGCTTTGCTCCCTCAGCAAATGCATTTGGATATGTTGCTTGTCAACTTGCGAATGGAATCTGGGCTTGTGAAAGAGTCTTTCAACATTAAGTGGGTTGCTCAGGAGGGACTGGTGGAGAACATTGAGCAAATTGTCAAGGAATACAAGCAAAGTCGAGGATTACTGGTAATTGTTTGGTGTATGCTATTTCAAAGTGGACCTTTGTTTCCTTTTCTCAATAGAAATGGTTATATAAACACAAGCTTTAATTTCTTTAAGTAAAAATACATGAAAGACTGATGTACAGTAGTGAACATAAAAACTGAAAATAGAAGTAGTTAAAAAAGAGGTAATATTAATTAAAACAATAATCCTTAAGTTTTCTTTCTTTTATGCCTAAAACTGAAACCCTGTAAATGCAAATAAGCTTCCTGATAGAGAAGCTTCTGGTGTGAAACTAGTTTCTGCATACAATATATGGCACCCCTGGTACATTTTTCTCCAAGAGCAATAAGTGTATCTGTTATTTAAACTTTTTTATAATAGTCAGTAGTCAGGTGAGTATTTTGTGTCCTTCATTATATTTAGTCAGCCAGGATAATTCAACTGCAATGCATTTTACCCTGCTCCATTGTGTAATGTTCTGAGCAACTTTGCTGTTTCCTATATTAGCTTAACATTTAGAATTTCTGTATTGAAACATATAGGGAAGGTTATTGAAAGGTGCAGAAAAAGGCTGGCATACCTGCACATATTTATTGGTATGATCAAGCTGTTCAGCATGTATAAATCTTGTTCAGACTTTGAACAGAAGTTCAGCATGTGTAAACCAAAACAGAACTAGAATTGTTCAATGTTGTTCATTAAAAGTGCTTGTGTACCTCTGGAAGGATTATCAGATCAGTGGCTGGGTTAAACTACTCCATCTGACTACAAATGCATCGAATTAAAAAAAGAATCAGCACAAAATATAGACATACCGAGTGGATCTGAAATTTCTGAGGTCAAAATAACCATTGTGATCACAGCAACTCTACCTCAGCTAGGAAACAGAACTATTACATGTGTATAGTCGACTGTCTGCCACCTTATTCCAAAATTTACTGTGTCCTATCTATGGGGTTGTGTTTCATCTGTTTTGATCATACGAACACTAATAATGCCACCACAAACTGCTCTGTGACTCTACTAAATAAGAAGCATGCTTTTTCTCCAATGGTAACATTGTACATTTAAATTAATTGTGTTCCTCAAAGCCTGTGGATGATACAGGAGATACTCAGTGAGAAATATACAAATGAATAAAACTAAAATATATTTTCAGTTTTTAATTATAATTGCTATTTCCCATTAGTTTTAGTAAAAACGTTGTTCTTTTACATAAAAACATCCATATTGTTTGAATGATGTTATATCTTTATCCTTTTTTTCCAGTCTCTCAGAATTTTCATTCATGGTCCTCCTGGGGTTGGCAAATCTACCATTGCTGAAGAACTCTGCAAACACTACAAGCTACATCACATTAAATCAAAAGATGTGATTTCTGAAGCAATAGCGAATCTGGTATGTTGCTGTTTTCTAATATTACTATTATTTTAATTTCTGTGATTTAAAATTGTATGGCATAATTTAAAAATTAGGTTTAATTCCATTATTTTAGAATGGAAGTATCTTCTGACATACTGATCACCTCTGGGGGGTGCATTGAACTCTTTTTAGAGACTGAAGGTTGCTCAGTATCTCACTGTCCAGAAGCATACATAAAATGAATTGTTTAATTTTTATTTTTCCTTTTATTTCATCTTCGTATAAAAGAAATTTGGGTATGAAATTTCTAAGCCTATTCATATTTCTGTTCTTGTTGTCAGGAGGAAATTGTGGCTCCTAAAGAACTAGACACTGACAATGTGGGAGAAGAGGGAGAGGGAAATGATGGTGAGGAAGAGGAGCAGGGCGAAAACATAGAAGAGGCACAAGAGTTATTAGATGCAGTAAGAGAAAACATGGAGCAGAATACAGGTAGGAGGCTCAAAGCACTAAGATGGGATTTAGGTAACTAGTGCAACCCTATCCAATGGAAAACCAGGAAATAAGTTTTTGCTTTAGAACTTTTACTTCCTATTAAAAGCAAGAATCATGCCCTGACCATTTGTATGTAACTGTACTCTATTTAAAAATCTAATACATTATAATTACACTATGTAAATTGTGTATTGAGTGGTGTATTTTTAAAATGCAGTGGTGTTTTTTTAATTGTAGAACTTCCATCTTTCTCCTTTTTTATACATTTTATATAATTCTTTTTAGCCTGTAATTTGATGTATAAGTAACAATGGTATACTCAGAAGCATTAAATTCTTGGCTGGATTTTAATAACATTTTCTTCTTGGAATAGGGAACATGATTTATACAAAAATTGGTGAATAATATCTTTATCAAATTTGCAAAGAAGAAAAGTACTCTAGTAAGAAAAATAATCAGTGCACTGTCATACAAGATTGTGGTGGGGTTTGAATACCTTATACCCATTTTGGCCACCTCTTAAGTGTAAATAGTGTTTTAGTGAATCCTGTAAACAATTTTAAAGCCTGCAGATTGAAAAAGGTCTACAAAAATTACCATTACTGGAAAGTACTAATTATCATCTATATGTGAATAAAATCATGTAGTTTTTGACTGAGTGCTTAACATTTTCCATGCAGTATAAAGTGATCCACCTTAAAAACATTCTATCACTGAAGGTTTACCTCATTTGGATCTTGTGTAGCTCCAAAGCAATGAATTTGTAACGCACTCAGAAGCTTCCGTAATGAGATCTGTGGCAGCATCTCTTCTGCATGTCTTGATTTGTTATTTAAAAAAATAATGTCTTTTAAAACAGTAACATACTGGTATGATTACAAGGGTTTATAAATATTTAAGGCTTTTAAAAGCCAAAGCAAAATGAAGTAGAAAACTGGAGTCAATGGTTGCAAAAGGAGAAAAAGTCAGGTCAAACCAAACTTTTTACTCCCACATATTTGTGCAACAATGTAGGACAAGTTAATAAACCACTTCATATCTCAATCTATTCATCTGAAAATGAAACTTTTAAAACCTATTTCATGTTTGTTTTACAGAACTATCTTTAAGTCTTACTGTTAATTGTAAACAGAACATTATTGCTCTTGTCTCATGGGTTTTTTTCCTATAAATATTTCTTTGCTGCTTCCATTAAAATCTGATGGCATTATTTTAAAAACAAATAAACAAACAAGAAAAACCACCACAACAAAAACAAAACCACTATTTACATTTTCATTATCCTAAAAGTTCTAATATTTATAACCTTGTAAACATGAATGTAATTTTATTTTGTAGCTACACTTCTATATTCCATAGATTGCTGACAATATGTAATGTACAAACAGTAACTCAAATTACATTTTTTTTAGGGTCTAAATAGAAGTTTCTCCAATAAGTGAATTAAAATGTTAGTAAAATAATTTCAGATATCTTTTTGCTATAAACTAAGTACCTAAAAACAGTCTTTGTGTCTCAGGTCAACTAGATGATGAGTATATCCTTAAATTTATGAAGGACAAGCTCAAATCTATGCCTTGTAGGAATCAGGGATATGTTTTAGATGGGTTCCCGGAGACCTGTGAACAGGCAAATGACCTTTTTAATTGTAAGTGCTGCTGCTTTTGGTTTTATTGCTACTTTTTTTTTTTACTGTTGCTAATACTGTCATCATTATTGTTCTCAGTGCCATATTAGTTGAAGTGCATCAGCACTGCAATGACTACAGCACAGGACACAAAACAGAACTTTTCATATGATGCTTAAAATGTAAAAAGGATTATAAAGTACTTTATTTAAATTAAGCACAAGATAGTTTTCAGACTTTCTTTCCTGGCAAAATGCTAAGTAAATGCACAGATGTGAGGATACTTTCTTGTTCTGCGTTGGTCCATTTTCCTCAAGCAAGCTCTGAGGCAGAATTTCTTCATAATATTTAAAGAGCTACTTAATGAGGGGATCCAGATGGTGCACCAATATATGTTTTCTGAGCCAGGTTAGAGTGGCTGTATTAGATCAGCTACAGTAGATAACAACTTCAGAGGAGCTCTGTGACATATGTTTCTAATTGTGAGCAACCGCTGTCCATGTGTTAGGACCAAGAATTATCTCCATGTGTAAATTATATCATGCGATTTGAAGGAAAACAAAAACCAGTCTTATTCAGTTTAATACGCTGGGCTGTAAATTACCACGCTCAGTGATTCTCTTCAGGTAGTTTTACTGAGTATTCAGAACAGCAGACACTCAGTGCCAGAAACCATTTTAACCATACTCCTGTAAAATATTTGTACTCGCTGTTCTGTGCCTTGTCTCCATTTCTGTGTCAGAATGATGTACTTTGCAAGGAGGAGAGGCCAGGGTCAGGACAGCAGTTTTAAAATTGGACACATTTTAAAATTGTGTATGCATGTGCATGCTTCCCCTGTATAGGCTATCAGTGTCCCAGGGTAGAATTCTGTAGTGGCTGGCAGCATGAATTACTTACTGAATCCTCTATATATTTTCCAGGACAGATTGATTTCCAACAATTAGTATAATTTGAATGTAGACAAACCTGTGTTTGTACTGGGCACATTTTTAGCAAATATAATGATAGCATTGTTTCAAATTAAAATGTCAATTATTTCTTACTTTTGTTTTAGTGGAAAGTGAAGATGAACAAGGAGCAAAAAGCAAAATACCTAAATATGATACATTAATCACACCTGGTACGTTTGATAGATTTCTTTTTAAATAAACTGGGGAGTTTTCAAATACTGCTGCCACCAACGAGAAGTCTAAAATACACTCCATCTGTTCATATTTAACATAGAATAAATATCTAATTCATGTAATGCTGCTGCCCTTTATTTGAAAGTGAACAATTAAGCAAAAGGAAGGTTCGGGTTTAGTTTTTGGGTATTTTATTCTTTTTGTTTGGTTGGTTGTTTTTTGGTTTTGGGTTTTTTTTTGTGAAAATGCCGTCAACTGTTGGCTGGTAACAGCAGTAGTGGCTGCCTTTGCTGTCAATACAGCAGCTACTAATGAATAAAAATTACCTCCTTAACTTGGCATATTAAAAAAAAATATTAATTTGTCTTCAGTATGATATCTTGAAAGATGTTACCAAATTCTTTTTAATGCATCAGCTAAGTTGGGAATTAAAATAGAGTGGTTTTCATCTATGCAGAAATGGCGTCGTAGAATCGTAGAATCACAGAATAGTTAG
>NW_009933846.1:0-15136 GCF_000696875.1 Nestor notabilis | reverse complement strand
GCGTGTCCTCTCCGGGCCCCGGTGCTGCCTGGCGGGACGGTGGCGAGCCCGTAGGGGTGTAAGGATTGATGCCCCCAAATTAGGATTTGGTACAAAATAGCCTTGAGGTTTCTGGGGCGCTTTCCTTGGCTCTTACGCAGGTTTTAAGGAGGTGATACCTGAAATACTTGGATTTCAACAGGAAGGTGCATCTGGAAAGGGTAAAGTGAACGTAGTGCCTACAGCTGTAACCTTGTGGCTGCCGGTAATGCCATGTAAGTGTATTTCAAGCATAAAAAAGCTTAGAGATGGTTTGACTACTGTGTGAGGAAAATAAGATGACATGAAGGGTTTTTTGGCAGCTAAGTAGTTCTGTGTGAACCAAAAAAATCTGTTTTGGTGTCTGCTTCAGCATCGCATTTATGGTCCCACCTGGTGGTGTAGGCAGTGGTTAAGTCCTGTCACCTTTAATGCTCGTGAAGTTAGGTGCAAGTGTCAAAACTTGCAAAGGAGGTCCTGTGCAGGTGAATGTCTTCAGGCAGGGAACTTTGCCCCCCCTCCTGCCTTCTGCGACCCCGGCTGTTATTACTAATTAACGAAGTGCCCCAGCAGTTACTAACAGCTCACTGCCCAAAGGATGTGCAGCATGGGGATGCGGTGTTGCCTCTCTCCTCTGAACGACTGGTGGCATCACAACCTTCCTGTAGCAGAAGTGCTGTCAGTGTCCTTGCTCGCCTTGTTTCCACAATACTGACGTCTTTGCATTGCGGACTGTTTTCCACAACTCCTAAGCCAATGAGTTTTAAATGGTCTCTCATGATGTGTATAAGAAATGGATTTGTTGTAGGACCCTTTCAGAACACAATGGGTTTTTATAAGCTCTACTAGAGACTCTATGATTCTAGAAATTCTATCACTTGCAGGTGCTAGCAAAGCATAGAGACTGATAATTGAGCTCATCACTTTAAACAACATACCCCAGCAACAGTGACAGCAGAATCCAATTCTCCAAAAATATTAGAGCAGAATAAGTGCCTTTTGTTTGATATAAACAGCAGTAATTACAGTCTCCTTTCCTGCATGACCTAGAGCAGGAGTGTATTGTCACTTGCAGAATAGAAATGGTGACCTCAGTCTGAACAGCCTAATGCAAATACCTTAGCCTGGATAGCTAGTTCTAAGCCAAACAAATTGTCATTGAGGCTGAAAAATAATATATTTTAGCTTAAGTTTTCCCCATATAATCCCTGTTCTACTGACTGCCCTGTTAAAACAGGCAGAAGTAAGTAGGATTTTATTTCTTCCCCAGACATGTTTTGACCACTGGATGTTGTGGTTTCAGGTGTGTGTTCAGAGGATTTCATGCATAAAATTAATCAGATGATCTTTAATAAAAGGGAGATGCTTTTGTTTTTCCTTTCTTTGAGACTCTGCTGTTCCATCGGTGACATTTTTCATTAAAAGACCAAGTTTAAATTAATATTAAAACTTTTAATTATAGACTCAAGTCATCCACACATTTAAGTATGTACATAATCTAAGCATATATAAGTTCTGTTGAAGGCATGTGGCCCTCGTAAATGCTGTAAGCAGTGTACTTCACAAATTACAGTTTTGCTAAGGTGCTTTCCTTAGCATATTCCGCATAGAAAAACACTTGCAGGGAATGGCTAAATCAGAGTGGCACGTAATTATGTATATCATACGTATTTATATGCTGCTTGTGCTTTGGATCTTTTTTCTTTATGTCTTTATGCCTGCTATGAATTATAACATCAAGAAGGGTCTGGGTGGCAATATCCTAAGGTTTCTCATAGATGTTATACTGAATTTCAAACTGTAAAAATACCAAAGTGACAGGTGATTTTTAAAGGAATAGAGGCACTCAAAAATTAATATTGTCACCAAGCAGGACTTTCAACACCCACCAAATACCTCACATAGCAGATACCTACATAGTAGGTGCCCAGGTACTTAAGTCTAGCTCCAAGTGTTGTCAAGGCTGAGGACTTGATAATCCACTCTTGCAATCTTTCTGCTCACTTCAAGGCCCTCCAGCTAATTAATGTGTTAGTTTTGTACAAACACAATCTCATAATCAGCATCTCTGAAGTCTGCTGTAGTGTGATAAAGCCTCAAAGGGTTTGCTTTTTCTTCTGTGGATTTCATTATGTTAAGTAACATACTGTTAGATGAAGTCTTACCTTCTAAAATTTAAACTAAGAGTTCTTCCTTTTAGTCTATCAGAAATTAATGAAGCTTTTGTAGAATGGATCTTCCTGCCTGAACAAAGGAATATACACTAAAACTAGCAGAGTCTTGAAACAATAGAAAATGGCAGTTCTTTTTATAACTATTTTCTTCTGTCGCAAGACTTTGTATGTTATGTTTCACACAAATCCCCAGCTTCTGGACCCCTTTGTTTTCATTATACTCAACTTTGATTTGAAAATTCATTTCTAGCCCTTGCTATTACGGACATTTCTTGAGTCTGTTGTACAGGATAACCAGCCTGTACCAAGAAGCAAAAGGAAAACATTACTCAAGATCTCTTTGTTTAAAATCTTTTATTTTTTGCAATTTTCCATTTCTTTATGACTGGGTTTGTTGCTTTATCTCAGCAGAGGTTGACAGCTGTGGCATTTTTAATGAAAACTCAGCATGTATCTCAGTAGCAGGAGAAAAGGAGAACTAATTTTTTTGTGTGCATTTCTGTATCTTTAAATAGTCAGGATCCTTTTACTTCATTGTTAATATCTACCTTGAGAAATCAACTAAGGAACTAACATCCCTTGTAATTGGGGCCTGGCTGATCAAGGGAATATTTGTCTAAAAACGATTAAGCAGAGAAACCCCCATAGATTGTTATGGATCCTGCTGGGTTTTTTTAATAACAAAATAATATATCAGATAATATTTTAGTGAAAATTCATTTATCTTCAAAACTCTGCCTTTTTTTCTTTAGCTTGTTGTATCTGCTCAGTGATTTCCTACCAGCCAGTTCTGCTCTCCCCCCATTCTTTTTGCAGTGTCTCAGTTACAGTGTAACTGAAAGCCTGGTTTGTTTGTACAACGAAACCTGATTTCCCCAGATAATTTATTCTAGGAAATGGTGGTGTCTGGCACTGCTAGAGAGAGCAAGACTTTGTGTTCTGGCCAACAGCAGGTACAAAGGGTGTGCGTGGCAGCCTTGTTACTGATTACACACTAAAGGAAAGCAGTTTCTGTGGGCACGAGAGGCTGTTAAGACCACCAGGGGACATCTGAGTAACTAATGACCGCAAAATATTTGCTAGATCTCTCCTTGCACTGAGAGGTAAGCAGAGATACTCTTCAGCCAATCTGCAGAAATATTTGGAGTTGTGCTCTTTCTCCAGGATCTCCTGTGCTCAGAAGATCAGTTCTCATCACAGGGTATTATTCCTTTGGCTGGAAAGGATTATTGCCTAGATGAAGTTCACTTCAATAACAGGAAAGACTGAGATATAACAGCTGTTGCTGACAAATGCCTCTGAAGCCCGTTATTCTGTCAGAACTCTGCCTTGGCTTTGCTGTTATATTGTACAATATCGCTGAGCTTCAGACTGTCTTTCACACACCTCCATATGGTATTGTAAAGTGAAGTCCATAAAGGAACAGACTGCACCGTTTCTACCAACTTCACTAAACTTAATACAATATATTGTTATGGTTTCCTTACCTTAACAATGGCCTTTAAATGTTAAGTGCCTAAAAAATAACATTGTCCTTTTTTAAAAGGGGGAAAACGCAATTCCTGGTGCTTGATTGTGTTACTGAAAAACACTTTTGGTGCTGTGGGGCCCAAATCCTTTGCATTAAGCTTACAACAGTGTAACACTTGATTAAATGGAATTTATTCCTAATTTATGCCAGTATGAAAGAAAGCCTTTAATTTTCCTAAGAGCTATTTCTGTTGTCAGTCTTTTAAAACTCACAATCACATTCAATTATATTTCTAGTGTATTGTTCTTTAAATTAGTGCAGAGGTGGTGTTATCTGACTGTCATTTATACATATCTATATACATATATACAAATTAAAAATCACTACATTGTAGCTGCCTTCTTTTATTTTCACCTTTTAAACTGACTAAGCCAGCTGTGCCCTTTGGGGTCTATAAGAATGAATCATTTTTATTATTTTTGCTCTCTTAGACAGTAATTACAGAGTAGTATGCCTTCTCTGGTTTTTAATATTATGGTGCCATTTTAATCTATGGTGCAACACCATTAACTTCAGCAGAGTTACACTAGAAATGAATTTGTCCCCAGGAGGCTTTTCCAAATGTTCAGTTCTTTCCTCATGATTACCCAGAGGAACGGAGAAGAAGAAGGCAAGACAGAGGGCCCTTTGATAGGAGGAATGGAGTTCAAAGTGAAGTCTTGTTTCTGCCATTCAAGGTGCTCCATGTGTTTCTCATTTGGGGTGGAGGGGAGTTAGACCCCGTGAGGCACACATGCTGGGGCTGAAGGGCAGGCAGAAGTTTTTACATAGCACATCTGGCACACAGGTTATGTTCTTTCCTAGACGTAGGTACTGTACAAATGGAAAAAAAAAGAAGAAAAAAAAGAAAGTGGGAGGAATATTCAGATACTTAAAGTATACTTCTGTGGAACTGCTTGAAAGTCAGATAATGGAGTAGCCAAACGCTAAGATATCAAACTCATCATAATCATCAGCCTGTCTAAACTCCAACTCAGACGCTTTTTAGATGTCAAGTAATCCTGCAAGCGGGGATGTATGAATCAGTGCTACCATGGATTGCCTATTGTTAAGATGGTTGCAAAATATAAAGGAGGTACCTGGAGAAGTTTCTAGGGCTAGGTTTTATTCATTCTTAATGTTCTTTTCTAGTTGGATATTTAATTTCAGCTCGGGCTCATTTCTCATATCCATATCCAGTCTAAAACATTCAAATCTGTTGCAGTGTGGAAACACGAGCTTGTAAGTTAGAATTTTGTAGCACCTATCTGAGTTCAGAAGGGCAACTTAGAGCATTTTTAAACGAGAGGGAAGGGGAGCCAACAGCACGGCCAGTGGGGAGGACCAGACAAGTTCATGGGGACGAGACAAGTCCAAGGCAGGTCAGAAATTCAGTCCACGGGTCACTGCCCAGATCAACAGGGTCCATGCCCAGGCACAGCACAGCCACAGCACAGCTGGATCTGGAGCACAGCACAGCCACAACAGTGCCACGCAGGGACTGAGGGCCCGGGGCTGAGTTTGCATGAGCCCCTGTGCCTGGGGCAGGGGTGTGCGGGAGGCCCCAGGGGCGCTGGTCATGGCAATTAAGGCCTGTCAGTGCATTCAGGGCCCTGACATGCACATCTGGTAACAATTTCTGTTATGTTTAAATCAGAAACTCAGATCCTTGCAAAACTTCAGATCTAGCAGAAGGAAGTGGTTATTATACGTCTAGCATTTCTCCCAGGCTGGATAGTTTATGCAGTTTGCCTGCTGCACGCCAATCAGGTGCCTCGGATACAAAGCCACCTCTAAAGAGGATATCTGGGTTTCCCATTTTACTCCCAGAGTCTCCCTTCTCTGGATGGTGACATTCTCCAGGCACTGGAGCATTGCCCTGAGGCTCCTTGCATGCGACTCCTCTCTGAGGCCCAGGTTTGAAAGCTGACCTTGCCACCAGCCCTGCAGATAGATGTGCCACAGTCATGCCTGTCCTGCTTCTGTGTGTAAGCACATGTTCAGGTTCTGCTAAAGGCAATGAAATACAACAGTATTTCAGTGTGTTGTTACCTCTGAAGGCTCAGGCCAGTGGAACTGGTCTAAGTAATGCTCCCTCCATTACATATGGCTCTCCCCAGATGGCTTTACGAAGAAGCTGTTAGTTATCACAGGAATTTGTCTCTCTCCTTTCTCTTCTCTTTGCACATAAGGAGAATTCTTGAATATTCTCTCTAGTTCCTCATAAGGGCCATTAGAAAAGCAAGGGCTGAAGCATAGGCCAACTTTGTACTGCTTCAAATTTGGAGTGTCTTCTTAATATGGAGTAATTTTTTAAAAATTGTAAAGCAGAACTTTCCAGAAACACCAATCTGTATTGAGAGCGCACCGTGCTGACGTGAAATAAGGTGTGAGTGAATTAGCTGAGCTGCAGAGGGGTCTACAGGAGTTTGCAAAGCTGGCCTGAGCAGTCTGCTCCTTGTTCTGACACTGCCTCTGAGTGCTACTGCTGTGCACTCCCCTGTGCACCCCTGTGGTGTTCCTCGCCCTACACAAAATCTGGAAACTCTTCAGGCAAAGACTGTCTTTTCATTTTATGTCTGCGCCGTGCTGGGGCTGGTCCTTGTCTGGGGGTCTAGCTTACCACTGCTCCTAGCAGTAGTGGCTCTCCCTCCTGTTACTAAATTAAGACTGGAGATCATTCTTTCCAGCATACAAGGGTTCCTAATCTTCCAGGAGATTATGCTGTGGCTGCCACCCCTCTGCGTCCCCTCCTGCCCTCCTCCAAGACGCCTGCCTTGGATGTTGAGGCCAGCGTCCTTGCCTGCCCCAGCACTGCTGTAAGTCCTCCATCCTTGCCCCAGACTCCTGTGGCAGTTTCCTGGAACCTTTCCACAGCACTGCTGTTCCTATGGCCCTGCTTAACCTCCCAACTTCTCTCCACCACTTTCTTGAGCTGTGGCTGTTTCTTTCCCATTCCTGCACCGCCTGCAGGAATCATGCTCTGCTGGCAACCAGCTGCTTAGTGTGTAAGTGCTCAGCTGAACACTGCTTTCTAATGTTGGTTGGGAACCAGTGCAGAACAACATGCTGACTACTCAACAGTCTAAACTTAAAAATATATAGAACTGCTATCCTGGAAAATGCAAAGTTCTGATGGAGGCTCTTTAAAAACAAGCCCAAAATCTCACACGGAAATGAAAACCACACAGTAATTTTTGGTGATACTTTGAGTATGATTGTTTCATATTATGCAATGCCTGCTCATTTTAAGAATAATACAGTTATTTTCTTGCTCTTAAATCCTGGTGTGGGGGTATCACAAACTTCCCAAGTAAAAACTTTAATTAAAAAGCAAACGTTAATCTCCACGCTGTGGCATCTGCAACATATTGCGAGATAAGACTTCGCCAACCTGAAAAACTAAGTAAGATTCTAATTAAATCAGGAGAAAAATGATGAACTAGATATATGTTTTATTTAAGGATGGCAGTTATATAAGGTATCAAAGATCTCGTAGTTGCTATCTAGTGGGAAATGTTGCTGCCAGATCTCACAAAGTATTCCAGGGAGAAAAATCCTTGTTCCACTGGTTCCAAGTACTGTTGTGGGTTTGCCTTCACTGAGGTCAGGACTTTGCTGTGGCTCTCTGACTCGGAAGTCACGCCAGTCCTGTTGAAAGCTGCAGATGATCCAGTAAAGAAGCAATGTGTCAGCATGATATGAGGAAACACTGTACTGCAAGTGCTGCCATCTTTCCAGTGAGGCACAAATACAAAGTCCTGACTATTTATGGTTATTAAAGGTCCCAGCGCACCTTTTGAAAAGTAAGGCTCTTAATCCCTGTGCGCTGGCCAAAATCTATTTTCAGCGATGCCACTCTGGCTATCAGTATTTCCTGTATTGTTCCAGATGGAAATCGTGTTGGCCATTGCATCCTGTTCCAAACCACGTGCTGGGCTCCTCTCTGGTTTGGAACAGCTGATGTTTTCCAGAAACAACCATGCTGCAGTGGTATGTGAAGTGATCTCTATATATCCTCCCTTGTCTCACAGGAATGGAATGAGGATTAATCAATTATGACTGAATCATGATCCCAGTGAAGTCAAAAGAAGGTTTTTTTTTTCCATTGGCATCATGGGGGCCAGGATTGACTTCTGTGTGAATATTATTGTTTTGAGATACCTGTGCATAAAACCAGCTGAAAATACAAAGCACTACCTTGTGAAAGGTGTCTGTGTAGTGAAAATTCCTTTAACTGGAGAGGAAAATGCATTTTAAAGGCTGTTTCCTCAAGAGTCTAGTTGTCACTACAGGCGTTATTGTGCATGAGGAAATTCAGGTTCATTGAATGTGGTCTTAAGCATGTGGTGTTGGTTGGCTGGCATTTGTGGCTTTGCATGTCCTGTGAATTCAAAACATGCTTTGTTACACTTTCAGGGCTGGTCTCTGCTCTTTTCCCAGTGCAGCCACTGGTGTGGAATTGTATCTTGGAAACTGTGTTCTTAAAACTATGAATAATTCAGCTTTAAATATTGGAAGAAAGTTGAATACTAAGTAACAATAGCTGCAGATTAGTCTCTTTGACCAGATGTTAATTCTTCTGGGCAAACAGAGGGTCTAAAAAAGAGCAACTCTGGCTAGATTCCTAAGAGACTGTGAAATATTTCCTGCTTCGATCTTCTGTCACAAAACACTTCAATGGGACATTTCAAATTGTAAATCAATTTACAAGTTGGACAAGAGATATCACTGAAAAACATTTTTGCAGGATCATCTAACTTCTTGCATGCAAATATAATAATAGTACATCTCTCGTGCAATTTTAGTGGTCATGGACTATTTTGGGAAAAGCATACTCACCAGCTGGACATAGAGAGAATATTCAGCCAGCCACTGAGGAGCAGAATAACAGTAATCAATATTACTAAATGTGGGTAGGGATTCCTGCAGGAAAACTATCAAATTAAACTTAGAAAAATGTTAGTACATTCACAACATAAATTGTGCTCTTCTGCAAATGAATAATAAATGAAAAATAGAGGATATATGTCATCCATCCTTTATAGTGTTTATTTAATTTTCTCAAGTACGTAGAAAAGGTTTTGATGTGTGTATATGAATATTTCTCTATTGGCTAAAAATGAATTTAAAACAAAACAAAGCTGAAAGCTTTTCTGGAAGTTTTAAGTGTTCTGCACCTTCCACCAAGTCCCATGGAGTTAAACCGAATTCTGTGTGCTTGGTGTCATCTCCCATGGGAGTGCAGTGTGACCCCTCACCCTTGCTCCAAAGCCCTAACTGAGCTATGGCTGAAAACATTAATATGATATTAAATCCTGGATGCTGCTGCCTGCCATCTTTTTGGTACTTCTTCAAAGCCCAGGTAAGCACTCTGGATCTAGAGAGTGCTCCTTCAGGTGCTTGAGCTGCAAACATGTCCCTGAAATGCTGGGAGGTTTTTTTAATATTTGCCAGTGACTAAAAATTTTGCTCTGTTTTTTTAAAAAATATGGATTTTATACACGCCCCCCAAGGACTATGAAATTTCCCCAGAAAAGTGGAATCTTTTTACCAATAGGTACAAGTGCTTTTATAACTTCTGGTAACTAAAATTACACAAGATTGGATTTAAGTCTCGACAGTAAATACTTCCTGAGAAGCAAAATATGGAGCTAAAAATAAACTGATTGTGTTTGTTTAGCTGATTGGTAGTGTTTATGTATTTTGTCATCCAAGTATTTTTGCAGAACAGTTGCAGTAGGTGGAATTAGGAATGCAGAAGCTCCCCTGGAGCTAGTTTTATCTAGGGAAGACATGCAGCCCAACTTGCCACCCAGGAGATTCTTTTAAAATGCATTTCCCCATCAAAGTATCCCTGGCATCTTTGTGGGAGCTGTATTCTTGTTGTTCTTTTGTCAAATAACTATTTTTTACTTTTTCAGATGTTAATTATTAGTGTAGTAAAAAGAAATTCTGCATGATTTGCGGCCTTCTGGCTTCACTGTTACTATTGATTAATCATTGTAGCTTGGCAAGACATGGACATAAGGACTGATAAGTCAAGGTTTTTAACATTACTTGAAAGTGGTATAAATTCAGTCCAGTAGGATTGGTGACAAATAGTTTCCTTCATAAGAAAGCTATGGGTGTGAAAGACACCTATAGCTGGGCACTTCCAACTTTCTATCTCTGAGCCAGGCCTGGCTTCCCTGAACTCAAGAGATTTTCCAGAATTGGAGGAGAGAAATCTAGTGCTGCAGAGCCACTCATGTCCTTAGGAGTCTTTGTGAGAGCTTTGGGGTGCTCACCGCTATACTTAACCATCAGGTTCTGTAAATAGGCTTTGAAATCCCACGTGGCTTCATTCCCACCTGGCACACTGTCTTTTTTGCTCAGTCCTTGGAGAAATTCATCCAAGCGAGGAATTCAGTACTCCTGCCCACAAGGAAACATAGAAGCCTTTAGCAAGCCATTGGGCATTCATGTAAATGAATCAGACCCCCAGTATACCTAGGGAATGTCTACCTTTAACAGTAAGGCAATCAAGAAGCTGATTAAGGGGCAAAGTCCACCGATGAGTAAGTTCTAAAGAGACAGAAAGAATGAGGTATTTTGCACCAGTCTGAAATATGAGTTCCTACAAGCAGCCTAGGCAAGCAGATCTGGACAGCTAAAATGCTCTGAAAGGTCTGGCCCCATCCTCTGTTCCTCTGCCCTATTTTGTATGGGAATACTGTTTTTTTGCAGAATGAGGATGCAGGGGGGAGCAACCCTGGGGAGGGAGCTGGAGGGTAGAGAGCTGTCTGCTGGCACCTCCAGGACCCTGGGAGAAGGGCCAGGGGCAGGCAGAGTATCTTGGAGGAGAACAGGCTGCACTACAGCCCCTAGGAACACCCCACATCTGCTTCTCATCCCCTTCCCTGGGTCCCACTGCTTTGCCCTCCTTTTCCTTCTGCCATACCTGACTCTCATCCCCACATGTCCCTGATTACACTCTGAGATTGTACCCATTGCTGCAGAAAGTCAGGAGTGGGGCAGAAAAATTCAGTTTTGCTTATGCCACTTGAGCTGGCTCCAGTATCACAGGAAGGATTAGTTTTACATATGATACAGGACCACAGCAGAGTCCCAGGCTCAGCAACATCCCACAGCTCCCTTGGAAGCCAGACCCCCTTCCTGCTGCAGGAGAGATGGCTGTAGTGAGCCGGGGGGGGGGCTGTGTCTTCTGCACCTCCCCTCTTCCCTATCCCCCTGCATGACTCCCCAGCATGGGCAGCACAACCCTCTTGCCCAGCCCACTGACCCACACCTACAGCAAACATTGTTCATGCACCGTAGAGCCCGACGCCACCAGTAGAGCGGGATGGGCTAATTAAACAGGCAGCATTTAAAATGCCAGCCCGTGGTTGCTTGGGAATGTAAGCCAACTTCAGTATTATTTTCGAGCTTAGATTTTTTGAATCCAAAATTCCATGTGACGGAAGAGATGGGTATTTAAACAGATGTCTGCAATTTCTTTAAAAAATAGAGATTGAGTTACAGATGGCAGAAGGGCCTGAGAATTCAAAACTCCTGAGCTACAAGGAAATTTACATGTGAGCAGAGTGATTTGCTGAAATGAATGGTCCTGCAATTCTGCATGTTTGAAAATAAAGCTTCTTTCACTAAACATGTGAATATCTTTTCCCTTCGGCTTCTCTACTGGTAGCCTTGGCTGTCACCACCATCGTCACAGCCAAGTTGCAATATGAGGGTCCTGTTTCTAACAGGCAAGACTTATAGTTCTTCCCTTCTAACATCTCTTGTACAGTTTGGCCTGCCAGGAGCAAAAATTTTGATCTGAATTAATTTAAAAGAAAACTAATCTACCCCATCTGCACAACTGGTGCCTGATTGCTCTAACTTCCATTTTATAAATCACAAATCAATGGCATTTTGTGATGTAAGGCTGGAAAGAAACCAGAGTCATCATCTGTACTCCCAGACAAAATGGATTTTTTTTCTTCTCTTTTTGGGGGATTTAAAAAGAATATGACTAAAATAAACTTCGAGAAAAACTGGTGACTTCTACAGTGGCATATAGAATCACAGAATCATAGAATCAACTAGGTTGGAAAAGACCTTTAAGATCACCTTTGAGATCCAACCATATGACGTGCAAAGGACTACATACTGGAATGGAAAAGCTAAGCACATTTGGTACAATTTTAAGGAGCAATTCAAGATGCAGCTCAACAGCTGGGAGACCTGTGCATTGCTGTGAGCAGCTTTATGAAGATCTCCACTCATGCATATGTGCTCAAAACCCAGCAGCTTTAGGATGAAACAAGTACATAGACTCAAACACAAGCTGTAAGGAGACTCTTAGACGCAGTGCTCCTCACCTGCTCTGCAGAGTCCCAGAGTCCCATTGCCAAATCCATTTCAGAGAAGAGCAGCAAGACTCACTAGGTGCAGAAAAAAGCTGTCAGCTGAAGAGTGACCAACTACTTTACAGTGCAGTGGACATAATCAAAGTGTCTACATCAATGAAAATATTAAGAGGACTGGGAGTATCTGTTTTCTGTCTTGCCTTGTAAGAAATGCCTGTCAAAGGGAACAAGGTTTGCTCCAAGTATGGGGCCACCTTTCCAAATGTTCAGGTTCAGCGTGCACTCCTGGATGTGTCCCAGGCTGGATTTCTAGTAGACCAAAGTACAGAGGATGCCTAGAGGATGTGTCCCAAATTGTTTATTAATGCTGGCAGATGCTCTCTGACTACACCTGTATTATTAGAAATCCACCGGCTTCTTACAATTTTGCAGCCTTCAACACTGTGCCAGATACTCACATTCAGGGCTTGAAAAAGACTAAACAGCAGGTTTTCTGAAATAAAATTATATCTAAAATAAAATAGAGTGGGAAAGGACGACAATAGTGAAAGCCAAACAAAAGGAGAGAACAGAAACGTGGAGAGAGAGGAAGAGACCAGTGAGCTCTTTGCTTTTCAGAATGCAGACTGGGTACATGCTCCTGATTGCTAGTTTTCTGAAAGGATATTCACCCTGAATCTAGGAATCAAAAAATTGTATCTTTAGGAGGCCTGTGGGAATAGGAGAAATTTCTCATCTAAAGAAGTTACATCCATTTACAGAACATGGATATTTTTATTGCTCAGCTTGAATCATACTGAGGGATCCTGTGCCTTCAGTATTTTGAGTCTTCCTAACCGTGCCACAGGAACAAGAGCACACTTGTGAATACTAAATGAGGACTGAATTACCATCATGTACACATCCTGCACCGGAGCCAAATCGGAAGTGAAATATCATGTCACATATGAGAGCTTATGAACTGATTAATTTTGATAGCTTATTTATAGTTCTCATTTACGAGGAACTCAAAATACTTTAAGCAAATTGAAAACTGAATTATCCTAAAATAATGTGAATCAATAGGAACTGTACATGAATTAGGACTCTGTGATGGTGGAAGAGTTCAAGATGGGACTGTCTGTAGAGCAGTCACTTCATTCAATACTGATAATGTTAAACAGTTTGTGTGAGATCTGAATCTTGTTCAGATCCATAGAGCTTTTACCATTGACTTAAATTGAGGCCAGGATTTCATCCTCTTTTTGGAAGAGATAAGAGGGCAGCAACATTGTGTCACACTTCAGAAAGAGGAATATCGCATCTCTCTGGAAAAACAGAGGGAATTTTAGGCTGAGGGAGCGCACTTACAGAAACTCAAACATGAGAAGAAAACTGGGTTAACTTGCTGTTGCCAGATTACACATCTCAGGGTCCTTGAGGAATGGGACCACAACTCTGTGTCTTCTAGAAGACAGTTCTGAAAAGAGCGTAAGTCAAATGCAAAGACCTTATGAACAAAAGCAAGCTACAAAATTTTGTATTATGCAAATTCCACAGCCAATTACGCTTCCATAAGCTTAAGCATTTTTTATAATTAGGGATGAAAATACACTCTTGAATGCAAGATTGGGAAAGATTAAAACATTAGAAAATTCTAAGGCAACTGCATTTCTAATGTCCAATTTTCATCTTATTGTGACACATGTAGTAAGTCCATTACTCCATTTTGATCCAATTCTATTAGACATTTGTAAGTCACAAGTTCATGAAACAGCTTTCAGATACTCACCAAAAGGAGCTCATTAATCAGAAAGAACTAAGACAACCCCTCTCTAATGAATGGAGTATGTGATTTAACAAAATGAAGTAAATGATACAAACCCAGTGAAATAAAATCACCCCATTTATGGTGGGAGTTTTTTTCCACAAGACTGCTATTATTTCCCTTCGGAGAATGCTTCCCCTCGCAGTTTCCCCAAGACAAGAGGAATGGTCACACCAAAGTAATATTCCAGGCTGCAGCCCATCATGAACACAAAAGTATTGCCACCTACGACTATATGTCACCACCTCCACTATCCTGGAGGAAATGGAACCTTGCCTTTGGCTGGCTGAATGGGACATGGGAAGACATCAGTGGTTAGGTAAGGAGTTAAGTCTCCTTCAGCATCCACATTAACCATCTGAGCATGGTGAGAAGAGCAGATAGGTGCGAGTGGTGTCATCCCACAGCCTTTTGAAAATGTCTGTGTAATTCACCCGGCTGTTTTATCCCTCGTGGCATAAACTTTATTTGAGTGTATGGGACTGAAATTTCATTTTGGTGTTCCAGACAACAGGAAATAGTTGTCTGTCAGAGTGGGAGACAGTTTCATTGTGCAGAGCTGGAAGGTGTTAGGTTGCTGGTTTGAGGATTCCCATGAGGTCCCCAGATAATACTGGGCACGCCCCCACTTATGACACACAAAGTTAAAGCAAGCAACCGTTGCACCTTCCCCACAGCTTCTAAACTTTCTTTGGAAGAAAGGAGAAGTCAACGTGAGATTTAAAAAAAAAAGAAAGATGAAAATAATCACTCTTGATGGCAGCATATTAATTATAACTTTGTGTGGGAGAAGTTAAAATCCTCTTTTCTGTGTGAATTGGGCGTCTTTTCCCCACAGAAGAACTGTGTCTGTGTAGCACGGGTCTACAAACACCTCAATGAGCAGGTCCGTGGCGTTCCTATGGACTTGTGTCCTATGACGCCTCTCAGGCGTCAGTGTCCCCCGCGGGGTTGGGCAGCCATGACACCGCTGATGAGGGCAATTTTCCTCCCGAGGGAAGGAATCATCCCTTTGTTTTCGTGATACCTCTGTGGGAAGGGTAGATGGCTGGCACAGATTTGCAGGGGGCTGAGGGGGACCAAAAGAGTCAGTCCTGGTGCATCGGCACGTTTGGGCTGAGCAGCGGGGTGGTGGCTGGGTGCGAACCCCGCATTCGGGCTCTGGGGCTGAGGCTGCCCGGGCCCGTACGCGGCTGAAGTTCCCCGGGGGCTCGGACGGGGTGAGGGGGCTGCTTTCGCTCCTGTCGAGTCCCTGGGATAACAGATTCCAAGC
>NW_009933845.1:0-10522 GCF_000696875.1 Nestor notabilis | reverse complement strand
CCTCCCCATCCCTCCGGGAACCGGGGGAGGAGGGAAGAGGAGGAGGGGTGTGAGCGAGCAGCTGTGTGGTTTCAAGTTGCCGGCTGGGCTTGAACCACGACACCCTGATTCATTCAAGAGTGTCATTTTTAAGAAGAGACAAATTATTACGTAATACCATTGCCTTTTTTTGTTGCAATTTATATAATATTTTAAAAGTAAAAAATGTATACGTGAATAACTAACAGTGTATTAATTGTGAGCTAATTGGTTATTTTATACATTGTCAATCAGGTCAGTGCTCAGGTTGTGAGAAAAATGGCTAAAGGCAGGGCAAAGAAATAAAAGGCAAATATATATTAAACTTTTTCCTAAAAGTCACTGTAAATTAGCAGTTAATGTTAGCAATAGCAATGGTTGTTTGTTATTTATATAAGGCTTCATTCACCACCTGGAACAACACTAGAAAAGGACAATTCACTACTGCTCTTACGCCTTCTAAAAAAGTCAGTAGAAAATGGAACGGAACGATGACACTTGAGAAAAGTTTTAAATTATGCACAATTTCTGTTCTTTTTTTTTTTTTTTTGCTTATTTGTTATTTATTACTCCCCAATAATAACAATTAACCCTAAAAATATTTAATCAGGGAAGTAAAATACTACGTATTTACCAAAGCATAATTTGATATATATTTGATATATATCTAAACAACAAATTCTCTTAAAACCTAGAAAATATTGCATATCAATAAATAATCTTTCAAAAATTTACAATTCCAGATATAAATGATGTCTAAATTTATGCAATACTTCATCTCTTCTGAGTACAAGTATGCTGACATGCCACTCTTCTATTTACTCCTTTCTGTTGATTTTGACCAAAACACTTAATTTTTATAAGTTTTGTTCAAAGGTGAATTAATGTAGACTAAAAGCTACTTTCTTTTCATTCAAAACACACTGCAGAAACAAAGACAAATAATAATGACATGCAGAACCAGAGGCAAATAATAATGACAATGCTGATTATTAAATGACAATTGTAGAATGATTGAATTCATTGTTTCTTGGATTTTGTTTATGAAAAGACAATGACCAATTCCATTAAGGTTCAGAAAACGCAAGATGCACAGCTACTAAGCTCCAAACAGAGTCACTTTGATAACTTTGAGGGTTTTTTTTTTGTTTGGAAAACAATCTCAAACATTCCAAGCTACTCTTAAAGATTGGTGAAGCAACAAAAAGTCAGTGTTTTGTAACTATTTCATTTGATGAAATTCATTACCCTAGTTTGACTTATAGGCTTCTGTTTCCTGATCTACAAAATTCATGGCAATTTTAAAAATAGACTACTGGAAACTTGTAGTTTGTTTGTTTGTTTTCCAGTACTATAGGATATTTTTGCCTTTTCAAGCTCTTTTAGCATGGTTGTAGGTAATATAGATGTAATTTTTCCATATAGATAACCATTTTAATTACAGATAAGTAAATGTTTCTAACTACTTCTCCCTTAAACACTGACAGAACTTTTTAAAAAAAGTAACAGCTTATTTTTTAACCAGTTGATTTCCTAAAAAGTATGCATGTGTTCTCACTAAACCCTAGGAAAGTCAGCAACTGCTTTATTTGACTGAAACATGGTGTTCACGTCTGAAAAGACTGGAAATTTTCTTTAAAATATGTTTAAAGGGCTGATTCCAAATGAAAAAAAAAAAAAACAAAAACAAAACCCAAACAAAAATCAACCAAACAAAACCCCAGCAATGTAGTAGAGTGAAATAAAGATAGCAGTTACCTATTTTGTGATTACAAGTTTCAATCACTCTCAGCCACATCTGTATTTAAACACAGATTTAGTCTCTATTTAGCTTGATGGGTCTATGTACATCTTTGTTACAAACCTGTTAGTGGGTTTTTCATGAGATTGTTTTAATTGCCTATCATTCCAGACCACATGGAATATGTTTAGACATTATGGGACGATTTATGTTTTCTAGAAAAACCTGAGGAGGAGGGACTATAGTGGAATTTCTACTAAAATTAACTTGTTTGATTTGGGAATTTTGAAGCTGAGCTGCATCATTTTCCTGCTTACTTACACCTAGGATGAAGTTCTTTTAGGTGTTACAGGACTCAAGCTACAGCTAAAACTGAATATTGAGCACATATAACATCATCCTCAGAAAATGCAGTATGGTTGATATTGCAGCTGCAGGAAATTACACCTGAACTGCTCAAAGAGAAATTTTAGTATTTTCCTCTTTTTTGACCTTTGTCTGGATTTCAGAACTGAGGTGATTTTCAGTGTTGTCAGGAAGATAGAGATGGTGGTATCTTTGAATTTATCTCCTGACTTAACTCTCCAAAGAGGTCAAGGAATTGAATGACAATCTGTGTCAGGGTCCAGTGGTATTCCGTGAGAAAAATTGGCACTGAAGTCCTCAAAGAAGGATCTTGTCAGAGGCTTTTAATTCTCCTGCAGGCATTGTAGCATTAACAAACACTCACAGCAGCTTGGGTTGTAGTTGGTTCATAGTGATGTGCCATTCTGTTTATGAGCTCTTCATTTTGGCCAACACAGAGAAACATTTGTTGAACGGAGAAGTATTTGCTACCAGACACAATTATTTTAGCAGAACACTAATAATGAAAAATCACAGGAGCTTGGAGCCACACTCTTTAAACTTACTGACTTTATGTAATGCTAATAACATTATTTTCCAGGCTAATGCTATTATTTCAGAGAGTATCTAATCTGTGCTATTGGAAACCTGCAATTTATTTATTATTTGCATTAAACTCTAAAGAAAGAAATAGAAACATTTACAAGACTAATTCAGGTTCACCACAGAAGACACTAACTGCACATGTGCGTTCTTTACCAAACCAAAGAAAGAAATTTTCTGAGCTGTTTGAACTTGCGTATGAAGAAGTAATGAAAACTAGTCATGGAAACTGCTACACCCATTGAAAAAAGACTTTTACATTCTTTCCAAAAAATGTGAACTATTTGAAATCTTCATAATAGAAAACAAGCAGGTCCGTGATGTGCTGTCTCTTAGCTTCTAGGATATGTTATAAGCTCCCTCTTTAGCCATGCAGTCTTCATTTATCCTCTCTGTGAGTCTTCTACAGACAGATGCCCATAGAAGTACATGTTCTTTGCTTTGGTATCACCAGCATCCCCCTTCACTACCCAGATAGATACAGAAATAGCTGGTCCTCAGCAGAGGATACTCTCCAAAGCTGGATGGCTACATAGCTCTTAAGGGCTCAGGCCAGAGTTAACTTCTCTCAGTGTCAGTAACTATCAGGCTTGACCTTACATGTACTTTTTGAGAAGAACCACCCTAAACTTAATTTGACAATGCATGAAGAAATTATGTCTTAATTTTCATCCAGTTGTTAAAACATGTCCAAAAAGACTTTCCAGTCTAGCAAGCTCAGATTTGAAATGGAAGTACTGGACTGAGAGCTAAAAGAAGAGATATTTTTCTCATTGGATTGTCAGTAAAATACATGGCACTAGAGTTACCGTAAAATCTTTAAATGACTTTAAAATTCTGCTTCCACTGTTCTGGTAGTATACCCTTTTAGGCCACAAAGTCCATGACAGTTTCTATATTTGAGAATAATTTCCAGTGAACAAAGTAAAAGAAATAAATCTTTTATAAGCAAAAGGGACATGGCAAATGGAGGAAAGTAATTTCCTACATTTTTTATGTATCATACAAGTTTTCCCAAATAAGACTTTGACATATATAAGCCATATGCTTATCTAATAATAGTTTATGTATCGTTAATAGTACCTGTACTATATCTGTAACAACATCGTGCTTTTTTTAATGCCTTTTGTGCTGCACCTTAAGTTTGAATCTGAGTGGGCATTGAGAAACAGAATAGGTGATCATGTATAATAATCTTAAAGATGCACACATACTTATTTATTTTGTGCCCTATTGGTAATTTAGGAAAATACTAGCTTCAACAAGAAAAAAAAAAAAAAGTAGTTTGAAAACAAGGTATTCGGAAAACAATTCAGGAAATAACATTTGTAAAATTTGCATTGCATCTTACTATCAGACAGACAGACAAACTATCACTTTTGAAAGCAAATAGCTTTAATTTGAACTTAAATGCTCAAGCTGATTTAATTACGTATACATGGCATAACTGAAGTATGTTACACAGCCTTTTGTTATCCATTATTGTAATAAGCAAAAATGCTTTAACTATGCAAATTAAATGTAGTTAAATATAATCAATTTGAAATATAACAAAACAGTCGGTGTTGCTTTATTTTCATAACAATTGCCCTTTCTTATCTTTAGAAAATAGAAATTATACAAAACACCCCTTTTTATAATGCTTCATGAAATTGCTTGGTAACATTATAAAACCTGTAAACAAATCAAAAGGAGGAAGATGGCACAAAAATGTATATTTTTATATTATGATTTTAATCTCGAAAAAGACTACATGAGATTTGGCACTAATTCTGCTAACTCTCATTTAAGAGAAGAGATCTCTTTTATTCAAAAAGAGGTAACTAAGCTATTGGTGTACAAACTATAGGTTTATGCTGGATCATAAATTTGTAAGAAAAATGAACACTTTTTCCAAATTATACAATTTAAAATTTATAATTATATAAAAATATAGAGTATGCATGATGTTGATTTCATAACTGTATAATTTAAACATAGATGTTACTGTGATACCACATTTTTTCAGTGTTGTTACTTGTAGCAAATATGTTATACACACACCCCCCACCCCACTTCCCACTCTTCCCAAACCAGACAAAATCCTTTAGCCAGAAGCAATGATAACTCATGACCAAAGCCATAAGCTAGATTCTGGAAATGGGGAGATAGACATGCCTACAGTTAAATGCAGGTTTGTGAGAAAATATTTTCATTTTAATTTGAATTGAATTGCAGTTCTTCATTATCTGAGAATATAGTAATATTTTTATTTTAGAAGGATGATATTTGTTTTCTTATATATATAAATCAGAGAACATTTATTAAACTGTGTTCTTTAAGACTTCATCTTCATGGAAATAATCAAACAAGTTTATTTTATTAATGTATTTTCTTTTTTCTCATTGTTATTCACCGTGTCTGTTTATTTTCTTGCCTTTTCCATTTCTTCTAAGCTACCTTCAAATTGATTTCCTATTCTTTTGGCCCGTCTCAGCAAGGTGAGAAATCAACAGCATGGTAGGTTTATTAGATAAAATTACCCAAATCCATCAGATAATCTTATTTAATGATCAACACTTTGGCACTTACTAGGTTGATCTTATTTTTAGTATATGTTACACTACTTATCAAGGTACCTCACAGAAAGGGCTTCCCTTAGCCAGGCAGTCATGTAACTGCGGTCTGTCTCCACAGTGACACCTACAGGGGTGTGTGTCTCCATTTCTCTGGCTGACTTCATGTCACCCTCTCATTGCTAGGGCTGTCCTTATTGCTTTGCTCTAGCAACTATTTATTTAACCACTTTGGATTTTTGCTATCACGCATTGATTCCTCAGATAACAACAAGAAAACAAGCACATTTCTGAAGGCTAGGATGTGTTTTCTTTGGCCAAAAGAAGAGTGTCTTTAAGATTCAGGGTAATTCCTGGCACATTTTGGCTAGAATATGGCAAAAGGCAGCCAAGATTTTTCATATGGGATATTATAATGAGATGCTAATTACATTCTGCTATTTACCTTTGAGTAGGCACCCAAGGATGGTTCACGTTTAATGATTCTGTGAGCAACCTCCCTGTGACACATTTTTCCAGATTCTTTAAAACCATTGGCATTGCTGTGCTGAACATGAGTCTTTATAATTAATTGCTAGACTGGAATCTTAAGAAAGTTGGCAAAACCTGTCACAATTTCTCATTGTTCTTTAGAAAAATGTAGGTTTATGTGATCTCTAATAATAAGACAACAGCTGCTAGGAGCAAAGTTAGTCCATTCACACATCAGAAACAACAGATCTACAGTGTATGAGATGAAACCTAAAATTCAGCTGGCAAGTTAAACAGGTAAAAAAATTCCTGTCTGAATTCTAAAACATCGAAGTTTTTCTACTCAATTAAAGGCTTATATGTTCATACATTGGGTTAGGGGTTTTTTTCATTCTTCACTTTTCAAAATTTCTCTCAAGACCTCCCATTTCAAATTATTTTTTAGGAAGAACAATGTAGTTCTTGAAGCTTACATTGAGACGAAATCTCATTAATTTCACTTAGATTTTCTTCACTGCACCGTAAGTGTATAATGAGTAATTTCTCACTAGAAAGTCTGAGAGGCATCCTGCCTTTCCTAGGACACCTGCTGAAGCTTCTAGGAGAGCTCAGACAACTACTGACTGTGTATGCTGCTCTTGACCACCTCTGAGGACAAATGACCAGTTGTGATGGATGATACCTTGAACTACAGGTTCTGCAAACTGCTCCCTCTCTAAAGCAAATGCCATAATTTTCTTGGTTTGTCAAGCCCATGCCTATATTCTTTTGTTCTCTTGCTCTGTCTCTCTCTCTTTTTTTCAAATTCTTCTCACATTCCTCTCTACAGAGTAGGACAAATTTAAGAGCCAGCTAATTTGTCTTTTACCCTGACCACTACAAACCAAAGAACACATAAGAAGCAGATCAACTCATTGTTTTATAAGATAAAAGAGATGGATGTTAAAACTGTCAGTGTAAGAAGGGAATTTACCTCAGATTAGTACCCAAGTAGTATGACTATTAGGAACAGAAGACTAGTTGCCCCTGTTTCTTTGCTTAATTGTAAAGAAACAACTGAATTTTATATCAGTTCTGAAAAATTAACATTAAGAAATCTGCATGGCCTCCTCTTGGTAACATGACTTGAGTAATTACAAATGAGAGAGAGCCCAAACACTGTGTGTGAGCATAACATCCAAAACTGTTCACTCTGAAAGGGGATTTGCCCTTCTGATAAGGTGGTGAAGGTTGCTTAGGCTGGCTATCAACAAGGGAAAATCGCAGAATCACAGAATGATTTCTGTTGGAAGGGACCTTAAAGATTTAGATTAAAGACCTAAAAGTTGCAAACCCCTGCCACTAGACCAGTGTTCAAAACCCCATCCAACCTGGCCTTGAACACTTCTAGGGATGGGGCAACCACAGCTTCTCTGGGTAACCTGTGCCAGTGTCTCAACACACTGTTAAAAAAATTCTTCCTGGTGTCTAATCTAAGTCTCCCCTCTTTCAGTTTAAAGCCATTCCCCCTTTTCCTGTCACTCCATGTCCTTGTAAAAAGTCCCTCTCCAGATTTCTTGCAGGAGTCCTTTAGGGACTGGAAGCTGCTCTAAGGAATCCCTGGTGCCTTCTCTTCTCCAGGCTGAACATGCCCAACTCTTTCAGCCTTTCTTCATAGGAAGGGTGCTCCAGCCCTCTGATCATCTTCATGGCCCTCCTCTGGAAGCACTCTAACAGGTCCAAGTCCTTTTTATGCTGGCAGCCCCAGAACTGAACGCAGTGCTCCAGGTGAGGTCTCATGAGACCAGAGTAAAAGAGGGAATCCCCTCCCTCGACCTTCTGGCCACAATCCTTTTGATGCAGCCCAGGTTACAGTTAACCTTCTGGGCTACATTGCCTGGTCATGCCGAGTTCCCCATCAACGAACACCCCAAGTCCTTCTCAGCCCTGCTCTCAATCCATTCTCTGCCTAGCCTGTGTACGTGCTTGGGATGTGCAGCTGCAGGGAGAGGCCTTGTAATGAGAAAAGGTAAGAGGTCAGCAATCCCAGCCTAATAAAAGTTCCTTACATGATAATCCTGCCACAGCCCAGGGGAACAGGGACCCCAGGATAGGCTAGGGGCATGGTGGGGGCTTTCTGACTGCTGCACTGGGCAAATGTAAACTACACAAGCTGAGAGGTTTTTGTTACTCAAAAGAAAATCCAAATGACTGAAATTAATGCTAATAGCACCATGGCTATCCCTTGGAAAAGTTGGTATTTCATGTAGATCTTTATTTTCATCTGTTTCCTGATGACAAAACCAACAGGCTTCTTGTTTTCCATCAGATCCACCTCTGGGGGTGTTACACTCACCTAATGCTTGGCAGAAGAATTTTAGTTACCTGACTGCTGTGGCTGGAGCCAGCGCCTATAAACACCCCAGAGTAAGCATATGGAGACTGCTGTTCTTTATGATTGTTTCCTCTGGGAATCTGCACCTCATCCCTGAATACTTTGTGAGACCTGTGCTTTTTCATTTGTACTGTTTTCCCAGGTTTTATGAGAGAGAACACCCTATACTCCTTCTTTGTATAGATAATGAAAAGTAAACTTTTTTTTTTTTTGCTGAATGTTGGTATCAAGTGCAGGTCTGAACTTACTGTTTAATGTAGTGTCTGTGAACAAAGAGAAGCAGAGACCTCGCTGCTAAATTTGCAGCGAGGTACTGTACTTTTCACTTGTATTTAAAAACAAAATAAAATTTACATGAGATAAATAAAATTATAGTTCCTGGCAAGAAATCTACAGATATAAAATGGGAAAAGGTAAAGGTAACATTTAGTTGAATTATGCAATAAATATAATTGATCATGTTGCTTCAGAGTGGAAATCTTCATGAAAATCTTAAAACAAACAAACAAAACCCCCAAAGAAACCCAAACCTTTGGTAAACTCAGATTATTATTTTCTATCTTTTGGTTGCCTTTTAAAAGTTTGAGAACCTTGAGACATAGAATCATAGAATCATAGAATAGTTAGGGTTGGAAATGACCTTAAGATCATCTAGTTCCGACCCCCCTGCCATGGGCATAAAAAGCTATGTTCAACAAAGATACTCTAAAATACATAACATCAGATAAAGAAAAAATAAAGTTAAAGGGGAAAGTGAGTAAATTACTGCTGTAAAGGAAGAACTCTTTCTTCCTGGAAAGGAAGAAAAGGAAAATATGATGTGATTATATGGGTATGGCAAGGGGATTGGGACTAGATGACGTTTAAGGTCCCTTCCAGCCCAAACCATTCTATAATTCTATGATGTATGTGATTTCATCATCACTGGTGCTGTTCTACAGCTGTGGCTGCAAAAGAGAGTGTATGAGTGTGTGATGACCTAGGTATTTTGTTATGTCAGGTATCTCCAGCCTATCAGAGATACCAAGGGCTGTACACCAAGGAGGATATTTTGACATTTGAAATCGATTAAATAGAGTTTAAAATAATTTGTAATACTGTATATGAATACTTCATATAATTTTAAATATTAACAATAGGTACCCATTTGTTTGATATACAGCCCTTTACTTTCAGGAACTGTTGCATCTAACTCTACATTAGCAGCACAGTGAAAAAGGTACATTCTCATCACTTTAAAAAGATGAAGATATATATCTCTCAAATTCAAGCACAACAGGTTTTTATTAAAATTCTGAAAATATAAATAATACATTTCTTACATTTTGTTTTGTTTGTTTGCTTGCTTTCCCTCTTTGTCTAACTCCCTGCTTTAAGTTGGATAAAGCTACTCAATTTCTCTTAAGGCTTTTAGTGACTAGGAATTCTTACAGTATTCTGTCTGTCTTTAAGTCAGCTAGGAGTCTCTGGGAAGAAATATAAATTTTAATCAGTTAACATTTATTACAGACAGCTTGTGGCTTCATAGATTTCCCTTACATATTAGACAAGTTAATATATTTTTATCTCTTTAACTGCTTTATCATCAGCTTAATAAAATTGGCTTCAAACCTGATTTTCTATAATGATGTGGTAATAAATTTACCATCATATAAATATTACATTAATTATTTGAAATATATAATAGTGTACAATATGACAGCTGTGAGGAAGTGCATATTTTTGGCTTCTGAAATCTCATGAGGACTTACAATCTCTTATAAATAAGAATAATCCCAAATATGAACCCATGTAATACAGTCCTAGGCATAGATGAAAATGACTGTTTTCTTTAATGTTCATTCTCAATTAATTATCTATTGACCCAAATATTACATTTGTTTGCCTGTCATTTGGTGTGCAAATACTTTTTAGACTGATGAATCAAATTGTTGATAATCTACATATATAGATGAACAACATCAAATATAGCTGAGTGTAGTAGGGATCTTAATATTGCACTATGAGCTCAAATAATATCACATGCAGCAACTAAGACCTGATTCAGAACATGTAAAATGAAGTTACTCCTTTCACAACAGTATTTATTTAAATTTCACAGCTAAGATTTCATTGAACAATTGCTTTCAGATATGACATCACAGGAATATAAAAAAAAAAAGGAAACAGAGAAAATCTGTTTTTTAAAACCAAAACCCTGTTAGGTCTACAAATCATAATGTAAAAAATGTCTTTTAATAGTTTGTCATGGTTCAAGCCCAGCCAGCAACTCGGAACCAAGCAGCCGCTCGCTCACTCACTCCCCCCCCCTTCCTTCTTCACCCCACTCCCAGAGGGATGGGGAGGAGAATCAGAGGAATGTAACTCCCACGGGTTAAGGTAATAGCAGTTCAGTAACTAAGGTATAATACAAAC